>NW_001509770.1:2741009-2798285 GCF_000149645.3 Aspergillus fischeri NRRL 181
TTGAGCCAGTGTTCACCAATTTCTCGTGTTGTCCATCCATTTGATGATATAGCAATTCTCCATGAAGCTGGAGTATTACCTTCATACCAGGCCTGAATATGAGTCTTTGCTTTCAACACTAAGTATGCTGGTAATGCCCATCCGGAGGCGTTGATACACTCAATTGAAGTTATCCATTCTCGATTTCCCGGTTGTATAAGAAAGGGCCTTCCTTCACAGGATGATCGTGTGATTACCTTCGCGGTAGCCACCAGGCCCATAGCAAAGCCGGTTTCATCAAAATTGTAGATATCTTCATTGGCGATACCATAAGTTGATATAGCGGCTTGCACGCGTTTGAACCAGGCTTGAAGAACTTCAGGATCCTCGCATTTCGCCCGTTTATAATTGATTTGACGACTAAACCGACTTTTCAAGGAATCATGGCGGGAAATGAAGTTATATACCCATTTCTCTCCCACTGAGGAAGTTGTATCTTGACCACGTTGTTGGATCAATATTGTAGCCATTTCACGGACCTGGAAGTGCCTTGGCGGTGCACCACGTTGATCTAATGAGAGAATCCATTTAATAAGTGATTCTTCCTCTATAGGAGTCAACTTATGGGAATTGGCGCGGGTTTCCTTGCGAAATTTGATTCCATTCAAACGATCTTGAAGTGTTGACCGGGGAACTTCAAAGACACGAGCAGCTTCACGAACTGATTTGATTTGGCCATTCTGAATAGCCTTAACTGCTAAGGAGATCCTCCCCTCTCGTTCCACCAAGGATTTTGATGATTTGGGCATTTTTCGTGGTGATATGGATGGCTGAATAGCCTTGGTTTCAAAGGGGTGGTGATTCTTGATGGGGGTGGCCGACTCGCTTACGTGGCCGACTCGCTTACCGAATACGTTATATACTTGGCTGCTTGGGTGAAGTTCACACTTTAAGGTGCTTCTGCTACTTAGTCTGCTGCTCAGTCCACTATACCACCTTCCCTTTCTAGCTACCATGCACAGGCTCCTACACCCTATTAATTCTGCCTCTCTACCTCTATCTTTAACCTTATTATTACTAACTACTATCTTAACCTCTCTACCTCTCGACCTCTCTGCCTCTCTACCTCTATCTTTAATCTTACTATCTCTTACTATTAACTAGCTTCATATACTCTTCTCATACTAGTTTATAGGAATAATATCCTCTATTCTTATATGTGCACTAACTATATATATTCTATATGCTATATCTAGGGGCGCTGCTTTACTACTAGTACTCTTTCTTCTAATCTTTAGCTATCATCTACTGCTATCTTAATCCATATAGTATTACTATATAAATCTTACTCTTCTCTATTATTTCTACTATAAATTATGATATAATATCTACTTATATGCTAGGGATCATCTACTAACTATATTATCTTAATACTAGCTTACTTATATTAAGTTTATTAAGTCTCTCTACTTCTACTTTATAATATAATCTTATACTATTAAATAGGGGACCTACTATATTATATATACTGCTGCTTCCTCTTTAGTATATATTTATAATTTATATATTCTACCTATCTCCTATTTATCCTATCTTAATATTAGATATATACTATAGCTGCTATGCTATACTAATTAAGGGTCCTATCCCTAGCTAGTAAGTCTACTGTATGGACTGCTACTTGGCTATCTATGATGATAAACCCTGGATGCTTAATAACTGTAAGTACTATGTCTGCTATGCCATCCAGATATTAGCCTTAGTTAGTTATAATAAGTATCTTAACTACTGCTCCAGTGCCTGATCATCTAATCTAGTGCTATGGCTGCTCTTAACTATATTAGGCAGCTCCTGCAGCTATAACATATACTAGGTTATCATGCCTCCCTAGCAGTACACCTATGCTAACTGTAATTACTATTAATATTATCTCTATGAGTCTAATGCTTATGCACACTAGAGTCTAGAGGACTATAGATGACCTATCTATTCCTACCTACTATGTCTACCATGTACCCCTCCCTATTAAGGAGTGCTAATATAATTATTATCCCTCCTACTATAGCTAGTGGTGGTGTATATATGCTATGCTGATTGCCTTTTCTTTATATGTAGGTGAATAGGATATATTAGATCTAGGATAAATAAATTATATATATCCCTTCTAGGCTGCTCTTTATTAGCTTCTAGAAATTACTAGAGATTATGGTATTTCCTATTATAGGTGCTATAGGAAGGGCTTAATGCTATTAGACCCTATTGTAAAGCCTTTAAATACTAAACTTTATTATTATTTTAGTATAAATAATGCTAATTTAAAGCTATTCTAAGCCTATATCTACTAACTTAACTACTCCCTGGCTTTCACCTTAGTCAGCTATAATCAGGATGACTGTCTATACTAGAATGAATCTAATTATATATTCTAGATTAATAGTACTATGTACCACCACTAGGGGCCTCTAGGTAGTATTTTTATTATTTCTATATATAATACTATAGACTTTAGTATATAGATATAGTTTCTATATTAAAGAAGTCTATCTTTAATCTTTTATTTTAAGTAACTTAGCTTATCTATATTCCCTTTTATTATATTAAGTAGTTTCTGCTATATAAATATATTAATATCTTAAACTATTTATAGTAGATCTATTATAGCTATTAGGATATCTATAGAGTAGGCTATTTTAGAAGTAAGTATCTTATATATATTACTTTATAGTATTAGGAGATCTAGAACTCCTATATTACTAGTAGTATCTCTCTTATCTAATAGTATATCCTATCTATAGGTAGTAACTTCTATTTAGATATCTATAAGATACTCTTAGTTTATCTCTTACACCCCTCTAAGCTATACTATATATACTTATATTTCTCTTTATAGGAGATATTTATCTAGTCTTAAGAGCTTTATATATAGCTTATTTTATAATATTAGTAGCTATAGTAGGTCTATATCCTTAATTTCTATTATATTTATATAGTCTAAGTAATAACTAAGTATATCTATAGGGTTGCTAGCCCCTAGGTAATATTTAATTAAGAAATTAAATATAAATAAGTATTCTACCTATCTTATCTAATATAGATTTAGCTTTTTTATTATTATAAAGTAGTATAAATTAATATAGTTAGATAATATTAAGATAAGGAACTTACTCTCTTTTAGATAATATCTTTATTACTTAAAGCACTCTATAATTACTAATAACTCTAAGTTATATATTTAGTAGTTCTTCTCTACTATAATAAACTTCCTTAACTAGAATACTATTAGATACTATTCTACTCTAAATAGCTAGGTAAGTATACTAGCTATTATCTATTTTAATATATCTATTTATAATCAAATCTATAGTTCTAGGTTAAAATATTATAGTATTAATATAGTTATAAAATATTATTTTAGCACTTTAAATACTTATAGTACTTCTTATATTAGTATAAATTATATAGTTTTATTATCTTTCTTTATTAGCTCTAACAGGGGTGTAGTAATCTATAAATATTTCTTGATAAATCTATAGTAAAAGTTTATAAAGCCTAGGAAGACTTATATCTCTTATATACTATATAGTATTAGCTATTTCTTAATAGTTTTAACTTACTTAGGTTCTATACACACTCTATAGATTCTAACTATAAAGCCTAGGAAATCTACTTCTTCTATATAGAATATATATTTACTAAGCTTAGTATATAGCTTAGCCTTTTATAGTTAATATAAAACTACTTATATATATTTTTCATGCTCCTCCTCATTCCAGGAGTAGATTAATATATTATTTAGGTAGATAATATAGTATATATTAAGTAGATTACTAAGTATACTATTAATATAAGCCTAGAATATTACTAGTATATTAACTAGTATAAAAGGTATTACTTAGTTATTTATAATACTTATACTATATTTAGAATATAGTTTTCTACTTATTACCTGGTTTAATCTAGATATAATAGTATATATTATATAGATCTAGTTATATAAAGATCTTCACTCCTAATAGCCTATCTAGTATCTTACTAATTAGGGGCAGTGGGTAGTAGTTCTTAATAGTAATAGTATTTAGACCTTAATAGTTAACATATAATTATAGGCCACTATCTTTCTTTAGTATAAAAAGGATAGGTGCTCCTGCAGGGCTCTTAGATTATTATATCGACCCTTTCTCTAGTGCTTTCTTAATATATATCTTTAAGACCTTTAGCTCTGTAGCAGAAAGATTATATATTAGCCTAAATAAGGGTTACTTCCTAGGTTCTAGCTTAATAGCATAATCATACTCTATATTAGGTGTGAGTATATTAGCTTCCTTATCTAAGAAGATATCTACAAACTTATAATATTATTCTAGAAGTACTAGTTCACCTACTAGTAAGGTAAAGAATAAGAGCACTTCTCTATCTACTATCTCTTATAGATAGGTAACGTAATTCCCGGCCAAGCGAGACACCCGGCCAAGCAAGACACCCAAACCCATTAGAAAATTTCAAAATCGATTATCTCAACCAGCACCTATGAATTTAGCTAAATATAGCGATTTTTACATGAATTGATCCTGTGGCCAATCTCCCTACACCCACTACACCTAGGCAGAGCTCTCTTTGCTGGTTGATCTGCCTGAATAGGCAATTCACCCTGCCCATGTAATTCTACCGCAGGTGCTTCTGCTGGCAAATCTGGCTGTACAACTAGCTATAGACCCTCTTCAATGGTTGAACCCTCTTTGCAGGGTATCTGCCTAGTTGACTGACTGTACTTCTTCACCACCTTCTTATTTACTGCGTGTAGATTCACATTTTCTTACACTAGTAGCGCGGTGTTGTGTAGCACTATATAGTGGCCCTTAATAATCTGATCTAGTATGGTTTTTAATGGGCTCAGAGGGCTATTTGACCGCTGTTTCAGTAGGTTTTTGAGCATAGAAGCTTGCTTCTCTAGCTAAATCACAGTTCTGGGTGTTTTTGGTGTGAATTAGCTAGACCTGCTATTTGGCCGGCTGCTTAGTGGTGTAGGCATTTATAGAGAGATATTAAGCTTTAAAAGCACTCTTTCTGCATCAACTGGTACTAGGCCACTAGCTACAAAGCTATTCTGAATAATAGCTGGCTGTTAGAAGGCCTCTAGCCGCGTATATTAGTAGTTATCCAAGAAATCTAACTTGTTAATATGGTTAAATCCTCTCCGCACAAGACCACTTATAAAGCAACTATACACACACTTAAGCACTGCAAAGCACCCAACATCAAGTAGTTATAGTAGGTGTGATAAATGTGAAGGCATATAAAGAGGAATAATATTGTTTTCTGCGCAGATCTTATTAAATTTAGGTGTAAGATAACTCCTATGGCCATTAAGAATTAACAGCTAAAACCAGCCTTATACACATAAATTTATGTATGGGATAAAGTGCTTTTATAGCTAGCAAAGGCCTATCTTATCAGTAGTCCAGCCATTATTTAAGACCTCAAACTACCAGTCTTTTGGTAGGTTATTAAACTAACCCACAATAGCAACTTTGCCCTTGAATATTATACATGGCGGTAGTGAATAGCCATCTGCGCAGATTGCCTTAATAGCAGTAACCCATTCATGATTTCCTGGCTGTAATATTGAGTGCTGACCATAGTATTTAGCTTGAGTAACCACCTTCTATGCTAAAATAAGACCCATTGCAAATCCTGTCTTATCAAAGTTATAAATATCCTCTGGTTAGATACTATTCTCATTAATAATGCATTGTACAGTTGCAAACTACTCTCATAGTGATTTTAGGTCTTTATTTAGGGCATGCTGGTAATCATAACATCTTAAAAAGCGTGTATGAAGCTCATCATGTCACTTAATAAAGGCTGATAGCTAATTCTTGCCTACAGTAGGCGAAGGGTTGGTTCTGCGCGCAGCAAGAAGGATATTAGCTATTTCTGCTATAGTAGCAGGTCTAGGCGCTGCTCTACATGTATCTATAGAGATAATCTACTTAGTAAGTGAATCCTCTTCTAATTTAGTCAATTTATGACCAGGGGGGTGTTAATTAACGTGTGGAAGGCATCCCTGGGCACAGTGGTGTAGTGTAGTAGGTGGTATCTCATATAACTTCACTGCTATATAGAGAGATTTGATATAGCTATTTTTAATATTATTAAGAGCTAATAAGATCCTGCCCTCCTGATTGGCTGATTTCTGTTGAGATTCAGAGCGAATTGGTGGCATGGTAGGTGGTTGAAGTTGTTATGTAGGTAGGAAGATGTGATTTTGGATGGGGTGTCTTGCTTGGCTGGGAATTACGTTAATAAATATTATATTATCTATAAGAATACCCTCTACATATTTATTAGGTAATATAATTTCCACCTTAGGTATGTTAGCTAGATCTTTATTAGCCTAATATTCCTATATATATTATATAAAATTAATTATTAGATTTACTGCTACCAGCCATGGCTATTCTAAGATAAGATTATGCCCTAGTATATCTACTACATAGAATTCTGTTTTAATACTTTAGGCTGTTCCCTGCACATCTATCACCATAATATAGAGGTAATACCTCCTATATAATATCACCTTCTAGCTATTAATTACCTTAATCTAGTAAGGTGTGCCTATTATCTATAATAGTATGTTCTCCTTCACCTAGTATTAGCTAATAAAGTTTCCCTATGCTCCTATATCTAGGAGTAAGTTAATATTCTTCCTAACTATATCTCCTATAGGTTCCTCTGCAGCTACCTTTATATCTAGTATTAGGGATATAGTATCTATAGTTTCCTTACTTAGGCCTAGTACTGCTACTATACATATTACTAGATTATCTAGTTTTTTAGTTCTATATTATACTTTATATACTTTAGGTATTTAGCTGCTATATAGCTCTTACCACTATAGTTATAGTACTTAATAGTGCTCTTACCCTCTCTAGGGTTATACTCTTTTTAGTTATAGAAGCTATACTTCTTTAGACCTAGGCCTCTACCTCTTTCTTAATATCTACTATAGGTAGGTGTATCTACTCTCTAGGGTATATAGCCCTTATATTTATTATATTTAGTTAGTTCTCTTTTAATAGCTATAGCTTCATCTATATAGCTAGTATAAGAGATGTCTTTTATAATCTAGTAGGTTAATATCTTACTTTAGATATTAGGATAACTTTATCTAGAGCTATGCTTTTCACTATTTATTAGTATAGCTAATACTAAGCTAGGATTCCTATTACTCTAGGTATACTATAAAGTCAGCCACTATCTATACTTCTAGCTACCTAGTATTTATATACTTCTATAGTATATAGCATACTAGTGTCTTTAGGTTATTTACTTATTTTAGTAGGAATTAAGTAAGCTACTCCTATATCTGCTTTATAGGTAATAATTTTTAATATCTTATCTATTAGCTAAGTATTTTATTAGTAAGTAGTAGAACTACTGCTTATACTTTTTAGTATTTCTTAGTATAGTATTAATAGTACTATTTAAAGTATACTATCATACTATTAATAAACTTAGTATAATTATATATGTTCTTAAATTAGAAGTCTATAGTAAATAGGACTTTTAGGATACTCTTAATATCTATATCTAAGAAGTTATTATTTTAGGTTAATAGTTTAAGATTATTATCTTCTATAGGTATTCTAGGTAGTATAGATCTCATCCTAAGTAGTATCTACATAGCCTTATCTAGAATAATATATATAGGTAAGGTGGTAGGCTGGTCCTATATATCTAGGGCTTATTATATATACTTAATAGTCTTACTAAGCTTTTAGAGCATATTATTATTATATTTTATCTACTCTAGTTTAGTAATTTACTTCTATATAGCCTTATAATCTTCCCTAGAGAGTAGGGGAGATTAGTATCTACTAATATTACTTAGCTTAGGGGCCTTAGGGGTGATGCTTATATCTTAATCTGCTATTATATTTCTATTATTAGTGGTTTATTAGGTGTATAATTACCCTAGATTAGGGGTGCTCCTGGTGGTGACTATTTTGCTTTATAAAATATATAAGTACTCCCTACCAGGCTATCTTAATAGGTAGAGTGATTAGAACTGTGAGAACACCTATAGAATGCTCTCTATTATATAGTAGATAGTATGGTAGTAGCAATGCCTTCATAGTTAAACTAATCACTAAGATGTAAGCATCTCCCGCACCTTAGTAGAGATGATATCTCTATGGGTCATATGCTACCCATGTGACTGCCTGCAGTTTACTACATACATGTTCTCTGCGTCTAACAAGATCTTACTTAATAAGTCATAGGGCTAGCACTAGCCCTATAACCTCTGTTATTAGTATTATATGTTTGAGATCTGTTCCTAGGTAATACTAGATGCATATAAGGGGGTCTAGGTATATCATAGTAGTGCCCACCTATTAGTAGATACCTAACCCATCTATGTAGATCTAGATGGCCTTAGGGTATATAATATAGTAGATATTATAGTGGATTAATAACTACTCCTTTATTACCTTAATCACCACCTCTAGTAGCTCCTACTATAGAGGTATTATCTATAGTAAGTAAATCTCTAGCTCCTAGGGGTTAATACTAGTTACTAACTCTACCTCCTCTTTAGTAGATTCTAGCAGTGTGTGTAATAATAGGTTCTAGTAATAGTAGTAATAATCTAGAATATATATTTAGTAGGCTGGTATAGAAGTGATGTAGATAAGGGTCTAGATCTAGCACTAATGGAGGAGAAGTAGCATAGGGGTTAGGTATAGCCCTATGTTAAATATAGCCCTACTTACTATTTAGAAGGCCCTTATAATTAGCTTCCTAGCCCAGCACTAGATGTGATTTAGTACCTTTATTTACTAGCTATAGAAGTACTTATAGCCCTAGACTAGCAGTATATACTAGACTAAGGTAGTCTATAGTATGATGAGGGTGATACAGGCTGTATATATATGCTAGAGCTTGGAGTTGCATAACCGAACCGCAAAAATCAAATCCAACCCTCACCGAACTCGCAGCGGTGCGGGTTCGGGGGTAAGCCTAGGGAATCTATACCCCGGAACCGTTTCGGGTTCGGTTAAAACTGTACGGTTATTTCTTGCTTACTAATACCTAATTCCTAGGATTTAGCTAATAACTTTTATATTACTAGATAGCCTAGATTCAGGGCTATCTGGTGATATAAATATCGATTCAAAATACCTAGTGGTTGCTAAGATATTAAGGAATGATCACTTTTGTCATGAGTTGGTATGAAAGTGGTGCGGATATATATATATAAGGGCACCAAGGTCTGATAACCACCATGGTTTAGATATATTTTTAACCACCACCCATTCAGACCTATAGATATTGAATTGATATTTTAAATATAGCTTAGTATGATGATAATTACTATATATTTCATATAAAAATTATAATTTTATATAAGCATGCTTGATAGGCTGAGAGAATAGGCCTAAGGTAGGAGAAATTGAATTCTGAAAACCATTGAAATTTTGGTTATTGCCTAGGCATACCGCTGGCCTAGATAGGTTAGTAGGGGCCTAGCTATACCTAGCTAGGCATAGTGGCGGGTTTTTGCGGTGAAACCGCAACCAAGTCGCACCGGGTCTGGGGGGGTTGCGAGTTCTAAAATTTGAACCCGAAACCGCAGCGGTTCGGGGCCAACTAGGCTGGAACCCGCCCGAACCCGCACCAAATGCAACTCTACTAGAGCTCCTGCAGGTATAGGCTTTATTTAGATCTCCTAAGGGTACTAATGGCCTAGAACTGCTAGGTAGCTGTGCTATTAATATATTTAAGATGTGCCTTAAAGATAAGGTTCTGGTTAAGAATAACTCTAAGGAGTTAGGCTATTATACTAGCTTTAATAACCTACCTATTACCTAGGTCTAGTGGTTCCCTGGGCCCTAATTAGCCTAGGGGGTGAAAGTAAATATGCTAGAACTTTATTAATTTAAATTAAGAGGCATAGGTGGCAGCCTATTAGAGGTACCTATATTAGTAGTACTCTTATAGCTATTAATAGTTAGCATACTTACTATTACTAGTAGTAAGTATAGTCATATTATTAATATATCTAATGTTGCAGGTCTGCCTGAGGCTCCAGCCGGGCCTACGTTTTCCCGTAGGGCTAGCTAGTAGGGCTTCTTGTAGATAGCTTCGTTCTCGCTCTCTAGCTAGTAGTAATAGCATCATCTTTCTGCTCTGAGAGCTTCATCAGGTTATGAGCCCTCTTTTCCCTTATTGCATTTATTTTTAGCTTTATTCTATTTATTTTATCTCCTTTTCTCCCTGAGGACATTTGTTTTATTATTTTTCAGTGTTTTTGCTGCTCTTCTACGCGTTTTACATGTTCTTTTATGTCTGATAATGAAAATCAACCTATGCCAGGAGCCTTTGAAGAAAGTACTCCAGTGCAAGGGATAAATTAGAATCTGAATTCTAATTTAAACACAAATCAAAATCAAAATTAAAACGAGAATCAGCCGCAGGCTTGTGATATAATGATGGTGGATGCTACGCAGGCTGCAAAGCTTGAAGATGGTTTGATATTGGTCACACTAGCTGGCCTTAATAAGAAGTTAGAAGGTTGCAAAGACTATGAAATCTGGACATATATCACCATAGCTCAGCTAGAGATGCATGATCTGGATGATTTAATTAAGAAAGCAGTCCCTCACCCTGATCCAACACATCTAAGCTATTGGATATGGAAGAAAGCTTCTAAGCTGGTGCAAAATTGGCTAATTAGATAGCTAGGAGATGATATTCTTAATATGCTCTGCGTCACAACAGATCTAATAATGTATGCAGATGACATGTGGGATGCCATACAGAAGATTATAATTAGGGTATGGATATTCAGAAACCCATTCTAATTTCCGTGCAATAATACACATGAAGAGATCTGATTTTGCGATGATTGCCCAATATATTAACACATTTTGAGACAGAATTAACGCCTGTGAGTGGCTGGATACCCCTATCACACTATATATAGCCACATTGCTCATGATGGACAAGTTGTTAAAGGAGATACCCTCCTGGTGTAATACTGTCAAATATACCTTTATAAAAGACTCCCCAAAGAAAATAATAATGAAAGATTTCCACAAATACTGCATGCTTACTATTAATAAAGGCAATAAATATGAAATGGCATTTAGTGCTAAAGCTGCCAAATTGTCTTAATCCAATAATTCTAATCAGTCTAATCAAGCTCACACTAAAGCATCAAGCTTAAATACAATGGATACTCCTAATACTTCAAATCAGACTCAGTTGAATTAATTAAATTAAAACCAACAAGCGAAATGCAGAGGAGTCCCCCTGCAAGGAAAGAATCACGTGGAATACGTCTGTGAATGGCGTCAAATGGATAGGCGCGATGTAAATGGAAATTGCGCATTTTGTAACCTTCCATCTCATGGACCTCCTACCTGCTACTATCTTATGGATGAAAAGCCTCCCTGGTGGCGCCCTAGGCCGGAAATCTGGTGCTGGAGGCCCCCCAGAGGAAATACACCTGTGATAAATGCAGCGCATCTTGCAGCTTAAGTACCAGAAGAATATACTAATACAGTGCTTAATTTTGCAGGAATAGCCCTTAAGCATACTAAACCCCCCTAACAAGATGATTACAAGCCAGACTACGCTGAATCTGATTACTAATATATACTTGATTCTGGCATGACTCACATAATTGCCGCCGTGGGAGTAAATATAGTGAATTATTGTCAATACACACAAGATGAGAAAGGCTTTATGTTCAAGACTGTGGAGGGAAAGTACTCATGTATGGATGGTGAGGGAAGGCTTGTCATATATTATAGAGTTGGAGATACCATTAATAAATTAGCTATACCATGTGAACTGTATTCAAGGGCTATGAATACTCTTATCTTAATAAACCAACTTGTGGAACTTGGATTCCATTATAACTCGCGCATGAACATATTAGAATACAAAGATAGGTTGGCTATACCTCTAAGGAGCTGGGAGTTCTAGGTTTAAAAGTCCTTGATAGCATAAAGAATTTTGCAGGAGCTGTACTAATGCCATTAGAAGTATACTATTAGTTAGGCCACTGCAGCAAATCTAAGCTTAATGCTATAATTAAACACGGGAATCTTAACAGTGATGAGGTTATTGGATCTGACTAATTTCACTGTGAAGCCTGTCACCTAGCAAAGGCCAAAAGATATATTTCATATAAGCCTATGGACAGAGCAAAAGCTCCAGGTCTCCTTTAGCATATTGATTTGCAGCTGGTCAAACCACAGGGAATATATAGTTACCATTACTATCTTATCAGTGTCAATGATCATTCTAGATTTGTATGTGTGGAACTGTGCAAGTCTAAGGAAGATGAGCTATCTAATCATCTCATCAAATAGAATAAGGAGCACAAGCTCCTGACTGGCAAGTACATACTAATTTAGCATATGGATGGAGGCACGGAGTTTAATAAGTTCTGTGCCTGGTTGAAAGAAAAGGGAATTATCACTATTACCACTCCGCCGCGTTCGCCAGAAATGAATAGCATTATGGAGGTATATGGTAGGTATATGAATAGCACAGCTTGTGCTATGATTATTAATTCAAACCTTCCAGAAAGATTATAGCCATATGCAATGAAAACTGCAGCTTATATTAATAATTGTTTGATACCTGAAGGTGAAGATGAGGCTCTAATCTCTCGCTGGCACAAAGGTCTAGGGATTAGCAACCTGTTTCCACCTACCTGCGGCCTTTTAGAATTCCTATGTATGTCCACATCCATAAGGAAGACTGTGTATAGGCATGGAAAATAGCCCCTAGAGCCTACAAAGCACGCCTTGTAGGGTATGAAGGGGATAATGGACACGTCTACTTAGGCTGGGTTCCCAAAACAAACCAAATAATCTGATCCAGAGATGTCACTTTCAAAGACTGATTTGGAGACGACAATTACGAAGACGGCAGAACCATGGAGAATAGTGGCCCATGCCCCTAACCAGGCCTGACATCTCCTTAACTGCTGTCTGAAGTGGACATGAGCTCTGAATAAGGCTAAATAGTCCAGATTATGCATTATAGAATACTTTGTTTAAATCATCCCTAGCTTGCCATTACTAACAAACTAATTAACGCCCCTGAATTACTAATTTAAGGCTAAGTACAAATAATTACCCTAGATCCTTAGCTCACATACTCTAATAAGCAAACATAAGCGAGCATCCCCACTAATATGTGAGCTCAAGTAACTGCTTAAGCAGATATGCAAGCTATACTAAGAGCTACAGAAACTCTATTTTAACCTTATATGTAATCTGCTTGAACACCACTTCTTCTGGATGAACTACTAAGGCATCCTATGATAGCAGAAATACTAGCAGAAAGCATGCAATTCAAACAAGGGAGGAAGCAAGTATGGTTTGAAGACCAGAATAATGAATAGAATTTAATCAACCCACTAGTAAAGCTTGCTCCGAGCCAAAGATGGTATGATAATAGTTCTGTAAGTGTCCAAGAAAACCAACAGTATGTCTATGAATCCATTAAATTGCCTGATCTAATTGTATAAGATATATGGACCCTAAGACAGCAAGTTAAATACAGAGACCCTTTTAAAACACCTAAACAGGAAGTTCCACCAGTGTTAAAGCCAGACAGATTAGTGTCTGTCTCCGCAGGCCCACCTCTTACTAGATCATGCTCGCGTGCCTCATGCTCTCCCTCCAGGGTATTAGAGCGCGTGAATAAGGGCAGAGCACCGCAGTGATTGCTAGATGAATTAAATAATAAAGTAGAAAGAAAGCATGAGATCTTGGGGGGTGCCATATCTTATGACGAATTACTTTACAATGAGGAAGTCATTGATGAACTACTATCTTTTGGTTATACTTTCTCATCAATATCGGACTATGACAACGACATAATTAGTTTTGGCTACATGGCAATTCCCTGCGGGCTGAGGGCACACAACATCAAGATCCCGCGAACGTACAAGGAAGCCATGGACAGCCTGTTTAAGCATCATTGGGAGTCCGCAATGCGTGTACAGATTGACAAGCTCCAAGAAAGGAAGGCATACAAATTGGTTCCTTATCCAAAAGATGATTCCCGCATACTCCCTGGAAAATGGGTATATGATCTAAAACTGGACGCGGATAACTACGTGCTGGATTTTCGCGCCAGATGGGTCGTCTGCGGCAATCACCAACGACCTGGCATGGACTATGATGTTGTCTACAGTCCGGTAGTTGTTGAAGTGATGATTAAACTCCTCCTTACACTGATCGCCATATGGAATCTGGAGGTTGAGCAAGTTAACATGGTCACGGCATATCTTCACGCGTACCTGGAATGGTATACCATATACATGCGTTAACCTACTGGATTTGAAGAGAAAGGCAAGGTTTGCCGCGTGCTGAAGGCTTTATATAGATTAAAGCAATCAGCATTCTTGTGGAATGAGAAATTTAATGAGGGTATCTGCTTGATGGGTTTTAAGTGTCTTCTAGAGGACCCTTGTGTATACTAACACAGTGATGATGAGTATCTCCTAATATATGTTGATGACATGCTGCTTACTTCTGCTATACTAGATGGAATCAAGCTGATCAAGGGTGAATTAGGAGAACTCTTTATGATTAAAGAGCTCAGCAAACCGTCCTAATTTCTAGGGTGCAAGATCACAAGAGATAGGGAATGTTGCATAATTGTGATATCATAAAATGCTTATGTTGACAAGATCTTGGCCGAAGCTGGGATGTAAAGATGTGTAGGTAACTGCATTCTAATGCAACCTGGCTGGAAGCCTAACCACAAAGATGATAAGGAGGATCTTTTGCTGAATACTCTACATGGTTTTTAACAGTGAGTTGGACAGCTGAACTGGCTTAGTTGGAAAACTAGACCAGATATAGGCTATTTGACGCGCTGATTCTAGTCAGAGGCATCTAAGCCTGATGATTTTGATGCTACAAGTGTTAAGGGATCTTTCTAATACTTGCGCTGAAATGCATATAGAATTGAGCTTGGAAGAGACCTGTCAGAAGGCTTGATTAGCTATGTGGATAGCTTATTTCAAGACTATTTAGATGGCTGTTTAACTAAGGCTTATGTCTTCTACTTTACTAGCTCACTGATTAGCTGGTACTTGAAAAAGCAGACCCTTATAGCTTTGTTGAGCACAATTGCGGAGTATTATGTATATGATGCTGCTTTTAAAGAAGCCATTTGGTTATGAAAGCTTGTGCGCGCACTGAGATTGGAATTAATAGATGCCTGTGATAACACATTTGATATAGTCCATAAAAGAGGCTTTCAACTATTGATCTGTTGGCTAGCAAATTACTACTTGTTTATGAAAGACCAGATTGAACAAGGTGTCATCAAGCTTATACTCATTGATGGGAAGGTTAATCTAGCTGATGGCTTGACGAAAGCATTGCTAGTCAGTGAATTTGAAGTATTTTGTGATAGGCTATGCCTAGTGAAAGTTGATACCATTGACGATGATGATGACAAGACTCAAGAGAATGGGATGAATCTGATTGACTAGGCTAATTGGCTGGCAAGAGATCACATTGCCTAGTTAGGAAGTCATCTTAGCATTATGTATGTTAGCTATGCAGTAGAGAGGCCTTGTCTGGGGGGGTGTGTTGCAGGTCTGCCTGAGGCTCCAGCTGGGCCTATGTTTTCCCATAGGGCTAGCTAGTAGGGCTTCTCGTAGATAGCTTTGTTCTCACTCTCTAGCTAGTAGCAATAGCATCATCTTTCTGCTCTGAGAGCTTCATCATCTAATATTATTAGTGCCCTATTCAGGGTCTCCTTAGCCTATTAGGCTGGTGTTATAGAAGATATAGAGAATTAGTAATAGAGGGGAGCCCTATAGGATGCTAGTCTCTATTCTCTGGGTTAGTATAGTATATTTAGGTAATACTAGTAATATAGAGTAGCCCTAGAGGAAGCTGCTAAGCTAGGTAATATAGGCTAGGGAGATTCTTTATGTATAGAGGTTGTGAAGTAGTTAATTATAGAAGATATTATTAAAGGCCCTAGAGATATTAAGTAGTAGTATAGATACTACCTTACTATCTTTCTAGCTAGAGTAGATGGCCTCTAGGGCTATATAGAGGATATTCTCTATTCCCTAGCCTTTACAGCCCCTGAAGTAGTTATCTAGAAGTAATCTATAGGCCTTAGCTAGATAGCTTATCTAAGCAGTAATTAGGGCTTCTAGTAGCTTACTAAGTATATTAAGAAGGGTAATAGGCTAGTATACCTTTAGAGTTAAGTAGTCTAGTTTGCCTAGCTTATAAAGGGTAATAGTAATAGTATTATAGAAGTGCTCTAGGTAGTAGCTAAGCTAGATATACTAGTTATATAGGCTAGTAAGGTATGAGACTAATATCTTTACTATAGCCTGTAGCACCTAATTAGTAATACTATCTAGGCCTAGGGCCTTATCAGCTTTAATTAAGTAGAGAGTATAGAGTACCTTATATTCCCTAAACTCTAGTATATTAATTAGCTTAGGGTATTTATATCCCTAGAGGTCATCTAGACTAGCCTGTAGGGGCTGTAGGAAGAACTAGTAAATAAGGAGATTAGCTTTCCTCTAGGCTCTATAGGCCAATATACTGGTATTTAGATCCTAAAGTAGGGGGGTGTAGGCCTAGTAAGGGCTCTAGTTCTTTATCTATTAAATAGCACACTAGATATTACCTATATCTATGATATTAGTAATCTGCTGCTAGAAGGTGTTATATTAGTAGTGCTAGACTATATACTTATAGGCCTAGGCTACCTAAGCTAGCTAGACCTATAGGGCTAGTAGGGCCTTATAGTAGTGCTTACTCTAGTATACTATAATAACTTACTTAAGATACTTCTTCTCCTAAAGCAGAGTATAGTATTCTGAGGTAAAGCTAGGGTAGGAGTACTAGGAAGGGCAGAGCTAGGGCACTACTATATCTATTATAGTAGTAAGTATGCTGACTATCTTACTAATAAACTAGTTAATATCTCTCTAATTTACTTCTATGGTGAGCATTAGGGGGAGGCAGGTATTAAGGGCTATAATAAGCTTCTAGGGGTCTATAGCAGCCTAGTTCTAGTATTATTTTAGGGGTATAGGCTTAAGGGTAGTATTTAGTTTAGTCTTAATTAGGAGGTGGTCTGAGTTAATATCTAAGTTAGCCTCCTAAACATAGTAGATATAATCTATTAGGCCCTATAAGATAAAGGTAAGATTAATTATTATGCTAGTAGCCACCTCCTCTACTAAAAAGGCCCCTAGGCTAGTATTATTAGGTTTAAACTCAGCTAGGGTGCATGTAGTGATTAAGATAGGCCTAGTAATAAGGCTAGCTAGGGTCACTAGCTCTAGTAGGTATTACTTAATAATCTACTTTAGGGCCTCTGTGTAATTACTATTATATTAGGCCTATAGAAGCTAGTGTATTCAATTATATCTTTCACATAATTAGTAAACATATTTATATCTTTATAGAATAGGCTTATATTATACTATTTAATGCTAGTATCTTCTAGTATATCAGGCCAGAAGTAACTAAGTTCTTTAGTTTTCTAGTATCTATTTATTATAGATATAGGTAATAGAAGGTTATTTATAGGTAGGTTATTTAGCTATAGTCTATTCAGCAGAGGGATATACTATTACTAAAATTACTAAGGTTATTTATAATATTAGTTTATATTAGTAGCATTAATCTATTTATTAACTAAGGCCTTAAATTACTTAAACTACTATGCTATAGCTTCTTAATTAGCATCTAGTTAATAGTTTAAAGTCTATTAGTTTACCTAGATCAGATTAATGAGGTCCTGTACTAATAGACTAGGGTTAACTAGTATTTAGTTTAAACTACTCTGTTAGGCACTTATATTAAATAATTAGTTTTATAGAATAATAAGAGGGGTAGGATGGGTTTATAGTAACTAGGGTAGTTTAATAATAAGTGATTATAGTTTAAGGATAGATAGCTATAGTTTAATAACTAGTAGTTCTTTATAAGGAAATAGCTACCTTATAATTTAGCTAAGTAAAGTAGACTGTAAGTAAGAATAATATATAGATTAGACTATAGGGGGATTAGTTTATTTAATAGAGGGCTCTTAAGGGATTAATATACTAGATTTAATAGAAGGTTTAATCTGAACTACCTACACTTAGTTAGAAGGCTTAGACTAATTATTAGATAATATTAAAACTAAATAAGAACAGGACTGTGTCCTACCTAATAGTTATTTAGGCTAGTACTTATCTAGTCTATTAGTAGTAGCCCCAGCATTAATCTAGTAATAGTAATCCTTAGATTTAGGTAACTAGTAGGCTAGATATAAGAACTCTCTAGTGGCCTTATTTAGTATAGGATGATTAATATCCTAATTAGGCAGATATAGGTGGTTAGTTAATAAAGCAGGTAGGGTTATAGTAGACTACATGTATTATGCAAGGTAAATCATTTCACTATTAAACTAGTAAGTAAATAGGCTTTTAGACTATCCATAAAATACATAGATCTGATAGCCAAGCTCTGCAAGACATAGAGCCTATCTAGTTATTAGTTAGAATAACTATTAGACTAGCAGCATAAAGGTGGAGCATAGTATAGAAGGATAATCTAATAGAGGTATATAAGATAAGATGATGGTTAGTGGAGCAAGTAGATGATAGAGTGGCAGGAGGAGAATAGTTATAGTATTAAAGGGCTTAGTAAATAAGAAGGTATGGTTAGGGCTGTGCCCTAGACCTAGCCTAATTAGGGTAGGAATGATATAATTAGTTAATAAGTCCTATAATGCTAAAAGTGGTTTTGATTAGTTAGTTAGATCATAGGGATATAAGAATTACTAATAGTATCTTAGAGCTCCCAAGGTTCAGCAGCAGTTAATAAGGCATATAATATAGATATACTAATAGATAATTATAAACCTAGGAGGAACACCCTCTAGAATGAACATAGACATACTACTAGGTTATGGCAAACCTATATAATTTAAATAGTAATTATTATTGTATTCCCTTAAGATGGCTAATCCATCTATCTAGATGTCTTGGACAACAGTACAGTACAGCAAGGGAACCAACTGTGCAATGGGATGGATAAACCATAGGCCGTTAGATACATGGATAAGTGTACGCTACGCAGTTATTGTTAGATGAATTTAAAAATTAGATAATTAAAGGATATCTAACAGATTATAGATAGTTAAGAATTATATAAATAATTAATATAAACTCTAAATCCTAAGTATTAGTTACTTTACTATATCACATATATAATTACTTATTATATATAAAAGATATATTCCTTTATATACCTTATTTCTTACTTTATAAGATATTATATATTATATATAATAAGAATAGCTATCTAGGTGTTAATAGAACACTAGAATTATAGTTTAATTTTTAATTATATATAATATTAGGTGAAGTAATATATATGCTATTACCCTGAATATTAGAAAAAATAAATAAGATAATACTAGCTATATAGCTATAGCTAATCATAATACTAGTAATCTCTTTTTATATAATTATAATTAATATTATAATTAGTTTACTAGATACTAGTTTATTTAATACCCTAATATCTATCACTAATAAATTTACTAAGTAAATAATAGTAATCCCTAGATATAGTAATAGAATATCTAATAATAGGCTAATATACTACTTATTACTTTTAATAAGGAAGACTAGGGCCTGCTAAAAGTTATTATTTTTAATAGAAATCTGAAATTTATCTCTAAAATCTAAATAAACCTAATAAAGATACTTAAGATTAAGCAGTATTATTTAATAGTATATTATATCTAGATAGATAGATAGAGTAAATATACTAACTAGATAATTAAAATTTTTCTTTATTACTTTATTATATTACTTAATAGGCTAATTAATTAGCCTCTAGTTCTACTAAAGCTATAGAGAGTTTTTAATATTATAAAAAATATCTCTATATAAGTAATACTATATAAGCTTATATATAATATAAACCTTCCTATACCCCTAAATATTATACTACCAGGACCTACTAAGTAATCCTTTATATATTAGATATTAGTAGTAGAAGCCTTATATTTTATAGTAATTACTATAAAAGAATATTTATAATAAATAATATATGCTATATACTTTCTACAAAAATAATAAGGACCTATTAAAACTCTATATAGGATATATAATATAGTTAACCCTTAGATAAAAGCTTAGTAATTAATATATAGGCCCTTTTATAGTGCTAGAAAGGGTTAGTCTATTAGTATATAAATTTAACTTTCTAAAAGATTAGAAGTTATATCTAGTCATTTCTATTACTTATTTAGAGAAATAATATTATAATAACCCTTTTAATTATAAATTAGAAGAACCTAGCCCTATTTATATTAATAATAATATTAATAAGTATTAGTTCTATAAGCTTAAAAAAATTATTACTAAATAAGAACTTCTTATAAAGGGCAAAAAGGATAAACAGAAAATTAAATATCTTATTAAGTAGAAAGGCTATAGAGATAAATAGAATTAATAGATAGTATTAGCCTAGCTAGATAATATATAGGAACTTATCTAGTAATATAAATTAAAGCTTTAAATATATCTATACTTAGTTACTTTTCTTTATATTATAGTCTTTATATTATTACTATTTACTACACTATTTATTACCTATTATATTACCTTAATAATAAGTAATACTTACTATATTTATTATTACCCTCTCTCTAACCTCTCTCTTATTATTATAATTTTATTTACTTTATATATCTTCTATATTACTTTATATATTATATATCTTATACTTATACATTACTTTATATACTATATATCTCCTATAAAGTAATATATTAAGTTACTATTATTATTACTAGATAAGATTATTAAGTTATTAGTAAATATTTTACCTATATATATATTCCTATAGCTATAACTATGTTGTTCTCTCTTCCTAAATTATATCTTATTTATATTTTCTATATCTTTAAAGAGCATCCATAAATTACTAAAGGATACTCTAGAAATACTAACTTATCTAAGATTATTACTTAAGCTTAAGCCACTGCACTCTACTATAAATTTTTTAGATTTTCTATAGAGTAAGTTATACTTAGAATATCTATTTTTAATAATTACTAATACTAAACTACTATCTTTTTTAGATTTTTTATAGAATAAGTTATAATTATTATTTATACTCTTAATAATTACTAATACTAAAAAGTATATAAACTAGAAGAAGACTTATATAATAAATACTTTAATATTATTATTAGATAATTTAACTATATGCTATATATCTAAGAATAAAAAAAATCCTAATATTCTTACTATTATTAAAAAATAGATTAAGATAGCTTAGTAAGTAGTATAAGACCTAGCCTATAGTCTATTCCTATTTATACCTAATAAGTATTATATATTAGACCTTAATATTATAAAGAGCACTATCTATAGTGCCTAAGTTTCCTAATATAGATATACTAATACTAATTATAGGTTTAGTAAAGAACTAGCTATATTTATACTTAGGACTTAATATATTCTAGAAGATTATATATACCTTAGCCTATATTAAGTATAAAACTACTTTATCTTTCTTTAAACTTTATAACTCTACTAGAAAGATAATATCTACTAAAGATTATTACCTTCCCTTTTCTTACTAAGTAATAAAAAGGTTAAAAGACTATATATAGTATAGAATATATTTAAAAACTAGTTAATATATATTAAGAATATACATACTGAATATAGAATCTTAATAATAAAATTCTATATTATATATTAAGCCTGGGAAGTCTCTATACTAGAGGAATACTAGATTAAGAAGTCTATTATAACTAATATTTATAGATGAAAAAGGAGGAGGATTATAAGGAAGATAATAATAAATATAATATATTCTTCTTTAGAGATCTTAAGATGTTTAATAACTATCTTATTTATCTAAGTTAATAGAATAGACTTAGAGATTTATTACTACTAACCTAGATTCCCTAGTAAATATTAGATCTTTATATAGCTATTTAGAAAGTTAATAAAGTAATTTAAGAGCTTATTAAATTAAAGAAACTAATATATTCTATAACTATAGCCTAGGGTATAAAGTATTTTTCTTTTTTAAACTTTAATAATAAGGATAATACTAAGGATATTAATATACTAAGTAACCTAGCTAAGTATAGAGATTAGGTAGTAGACTATTATATAGTATAAGATATTATTAGATTACTGATATAGAGAGAAGATATTCTTACTAAATATAACTTATCTAATAAAGTTCTACTTAATAAAAAGGATTAGCTAGTATTACTTAAAGTACTTAGTATAATAGTATTATATATTAATAAAGATACTATAAATTACTCTTAGGGGAAACCTACTATAGTATTATAATAGATACTTAAAAAGATAAAGACTTATAATAAGAATATAATATTTATAGACCTAGCTAGAAAAGCACTTTAATAAATTAAGAATATATACTTTAACTTTATAGATAAGGATTATAATACTTTGCCTAGCAGTAGTATAGATAATTAGAGACTATTAGATAAAGCTAGGAAGTATATTACTAATTTATTAAATAACCTATAGTAGTTATATTCTATAACTTTTATTTTACTAGTACTTTCCTTATATTATTAGATTACTCTATAACTCTTATTTTACTAGATTACTATATCCTTTTCTTTTTTCTCTTTTTTTCTTTAACTTTATGTAGAACTATTGTGTGTCAACCATTATGGTGGTATATATTATATGTATGTATGTTGCTTATTAAGTAGTATATATCATGTATATGTATATTACTTATTAATGATAGCAATAGTAAGAATGAACAACCATCTTCCCCATCATTTAAATACTGTGCCCTGCCATGCATGGATCTTATTATCTAGTTATTATATATATACAGGCCCTGACTTTAGCCTACTATAGTATTAATATTAAGTATATTAAAACTAGCATGCCTTATTAGATAATCTAATACTAGGTTAAGAAAGCTAGGGAATATAGCTATAATCTAGAGATACATCTATATATCTTACTAGTTTATATTAAAGATAGTAAGTATATATAATATCTAAAGAAGATTACTAAAGTAACTAAATAAGCTATTCTTAAATCTATTAGTAAGGATTAAAATAGGCATAAGAAATCTTCTAAAACTATAGTATTTAAAGCTAGTATCTCTTATTCTTTTATTTTATATATTCTTAAGCAGCATGGCTATAAAGTAATTAAATAAACTATAAAACTAGGCCTTACTAATAAGATAAAGTAGAAAAGATTATAGTTTTATCTTACCTATAAAGACTAGACCCTTAAAGACTAGAAAAATATAATATAGACTAATAAAATCTCTATTTCTCTTAGATAATAGTATAAAGTAATCTATATTTAGTATATAAAAGATAAGAAAAATAATCCTATTATTATATATTAGTATTAGAAAGAAACTTCTAATTTTATAGTTTAGGGGGTATTTTCTTATAATAAGAAAGGCCCTCTTTATATCTAGGCTCTAGAAATAGCTTAAGATAAGAAAAATATTAAGTAAGAGATTACTCTTCTAAATTAATAGCTTAAGCCTATCTAGAAGGCAGAATAGGAGCTTAATGCTAGTATAATATACTTAAAACTTTAGAATGGAAGAGCACCTAGCTATATACCTATCTAGAAGTAGAATAAGAAGAATAGCCTACTCTCTTAGGATTTAAAAGGAGGTATTAACTAGTATAGATACTATAAGATAAGTATTCTTCTTCTCTATAATTTCTACTTAGAATTTAATAACTAATAGCTTTCTTTACTATCTATCTTTATAGAAAGTCCTTATCCCTAAGCTAATTCCCTTTACTTAAGAATATATAATTAAATAACTATATATAATTATCCTTAAAGATAGTATACTAGCTTACTATTATTAATTCTAGCAGACTATATATAATATTAAGAGGGTCTAGAAGATTATAGACTAGCTAGGGAACTCCTCTAATCTTAATACTATTAAGCTAGCCTAGCTATAGCTTAAATAATATATAACTTCTTAAGGGGCACCCTGTGATAAGAAGATAGGGAAGAAGGTATAGATAAAAGCATAGAATAAGCTTCTATAGGAGTATATTTAGTAATAGATTAAGCATCTTATATACTATATCTATGTTATTATAGATCTAGGAGAAGGTAATAAATATTAGGAGGGCCAAATAGGCAAGGATAATCATAATTAGAAGGGCTATGGCAGCACGTAACTATTCATGTTGTATGCTCATGGATTAATGATCTCTCTGAAGTGCTACCTATGGGGGGAGATAGATAAATAACCCACATACTTACATGGTCTTGCCATATATAGGGGGCCCCTAAAAGGCCAGCACCCTCACTATAAGGGTAAAATAAATAAGATAATAGAGGGGTAGTAAAACACAGTAATAAAATAAGTAGAAAAGGAATATTAGGTAAGTAGTAAAATAAGTAAAGTAAAAGAGAGATAGTAAAAGAGAGATAGTAAAATAGAATATATAGTAAGATAAGTAATAGTCTAATCTAGCTAAAAAATACTAGATATATATCTTTAGTACTATTAGTTTTCTTAAGAGTATTTATAATATATTTCCTTCCTTTTATTATAAGGGCCTAATAATTAATACCCTTAGATAATAGGGTCCTTTAGTTTATCTTACTTTAGGTGAAATACTACTACTTAATTCTATAGAGGGCCTTTACTATATTATTAGTAAATATTAAGTTCTTTCTATAGTCTATAGCTCTAGTAAGTATATACTAAAGAGCTAGGGCTGGTTTTCCCTATATCTATATATTAAGATCTTTAGTAATCTATATAGTTATTAATTTCTTTAGGGTTAGTGGCTAAGTAGACTAGTCTAGGTTAATATTATCTAGGAGGTTATATTTCTTAAGTAGGTCCTTATTATCTATAGGTATAGTTATATCTTATAATATATATTATTATATAACCTAGTTAAGGTATATAGATAGGTCTATAGGTGGGGTAATTTTATTATTATTTAGTTCTTCCTCTAAGTTATTAATATTTCTAAAATATACATACTTTTTACCTTTGGATAAGATCAGGTAATCTTATTTAATTAGGGAAAGCTTGGTAGTACTTAGTGATTTAGTTCTTAGTATATAACTTTAATGATTTCCATAGGTAAATCTAGGGGTGGTAATAATTACTATGATATTAGGGTTTAGCCTGCCTAGCCTGCAAGGAAGCCCTTACTAAGGTGGTTGAATAAATCATATAGTAAGATATATAGTAATTTAAGAGAGGAGAAATTTTCTTTAGGGGAAATAAAATCTAGGTTCTAGATTATTAATTAAGACATGCTACTATTTTATGGCAGCATGTAACTATTTATGTTATATACTTATTAATTAATGATCTCTCTGAAGTACTACCTACAGGGAGAGATGGATAAACAACCCATGTACTCACATGGTCTTACCACAAATGCCATAACACCCTACTAGACTATTACAGCAAGGGCGCTGCTATCTTCTAGGGGAGGTATATATAGTACTAAGCATTATATAGAAGAATAGTGGTACTCTCACCTCAGTAATTAATCATGTATATGGTAGTATGTAGTTGTTTATATCATATGCTTGTTCATTCATGATGTTCCTAAGTGCTATATACAGCAGAGATGGATAAATAATATATACTACTTATATACTATAATATATAGGGGCCTCTAAGAAGCCAGCACCCTTACTATAAGGTAAAATAAGTAAGAGGGTAGTAAAGCTAGTAAAGTAGTAAAGTAATATAGGATATAGTAAAGTAAGTAAAGTATTAAAGTAATATAGGAAGTAATAAAACAAAAGTAAATTATTAGTTAGAGTAGACTAGTACTAAAAGATAGATTATTTAAAGAGTAAGATTAATTTAGGAGTTATACTAATTTAGTTATAAGGTTCTATAATAAGGGCTATTTAGTAATTAGGTTAGTACTAAAAGATATATTCTATAAGATTTTAAACCATCTCTTAACTTACTATATAAAGATTCTAGCTATATAATAGGTATCCTTAGGTTTACCTACCTATTATATAATTTCTATAAGGTAGTTTACTAGTACTCTAAAAGGCTATTTAGTAGTAGGAATAACTATTATATTAAGTAGGGAATATATACCCTTTAGCTATATAGTTAAAGATAGTTTAGCTTATATAGCTAGTAATATATTAAATTTAGTATATATATTATCTATAGCTTTAATCTTAATTAATTACCATAATATATGATATTTAATATACTATTTAATATAATTATCTAGGGTAATGCCTTAGAATTTATTATTATTATTAGAATCTTTATTATAGTTAATTTAGGCTAGCAGAATAGTAGGCTTTATAGTCTTAGTGTAAAGCTTTTATATTATTATCTCTATTACTACTATTTTCTTTAGGATGATGTCCTTTACAGCACTATTCTAGAACTTTTATTATATATAATAGCTATCAGGTAGTTAGGGTGGATTAATCTAATATCCTAAGATAAAGTTTCTAGGCTATTCTTTATAATTTTATCCTAGAGCTAGCAGTCTAATTTATAGAAGTTATTATTAGTAAGGGGCCCTAGGAAGATATTAGTATTACCCTATTTCTAATTATTATAGATAATACTATATTCCTATTTATATCTTATAATATACTACTTTACTATATCTACTTAATATGTAGATAATACTTCTTCCTAGGCAGTCTATAACTAGATATATATATCTAGTATATATTTCATATAGTGCTATTTAGTTATATATTCTTTATTAAAATAGATATATTCTTCTCAGAGGGCACTACCTTAGATATTAGTAATATTATATATCTTATTTATAAGGGTAATATATAGGCTTATAGGTTTAAAGCTAAAGGTAATAGTAGTACTATAACTCTTATAAATAATACTAAAGTTAGTAGTCATGCCTACTTTAACTAGGGGAATAGTAGATTTAGTAAAATATAATATTAGATCTAGTATATTACCTTTATAGTTAGTTATTTTAAAATTAATAATAATTTTAAATTTATTAGGCAGGAACCTTATAAATAAGTATAGTCTTTTAGTATTATTAGTTCCTAGGGTTACTATCTATTATAAGGTGGCTAAGGCTTAGCCTACTAGTAGTAATACTATAGCGTGGGAGATGGTGGTGCTATAACTATGATTACTACCCTTAGTAGGTTTACTATTAGTACCCTATTCCTAGTACATAGTAATGCAGCTGGCAGGTTAGATAGAATATAGGAGTATAGAGAAGCTGATTAAATAGGTTATGCCTAGGTACTAAGCTTATCTTTACTATCTATCTATACAGCCTATTAAGCTTCCTAGGTTTCCTTAACCCTTTATATAGCTTATTTAAGCTGCTACCTTAGTTATTAGATATACTTCTTAGCTATAGGGTGTATATATTTCTTAGTTAGTATATTTATAGCTAAGCTTAGAGAGGAAGGTTACTTCCTAGTAGTTATTCTAGTTTATACTATTCTAGAAGTTTATAATATCTAGGATACTTATATAATAAGATAGGGAAGGCAAGGTGCTGTAAAGAAGAGGTATTATAAAAGAAAGAAAAGAATAGTATAGATCTAAGGGTTAAGAGAGTATTTATATTAACTACTAAGCTATAGTTCTTTATTATAAAGTAGTAAATATATCTTTATTATATAGTATAGGGGCTAAGTATATAAATATTTCTTTATTATATGCTGTAAAAGATGTAAATAGAATAATAAATATAGTAAGGTTAAATATAAGATATAAATAATTTAGTTATATATATGCTATTAAGGATGGGTAGTATCTTTATAGGCATATTTAAACTCCTTTAAAAGATCTTATATATTAATAAGGTCTTTGTTATCTAGTTATATATTTTTATAATTATTATATCCCAGCTATTTAACTAGGTATTATATTTTAACCTTTCTATCTTTTATCTTATATATATATTTTATAATAATATACTTAACTTTATATTTCTCTTAGCCTTTAACTTGCACTAGGCCTGGTTTATCTAGTATAGGTTAGTGGAATAGATCTTAGCCTAGTAGGTATAGTTCTACATGCATAATAAATATGACTAGGTAGATACACCAGGTGTCTAGTATATCTAGCTTATAGGCTAATAGGCCTATATATTATATAATATTAAATAGACCTATATACTAGTTACTATATTTTATAGATAGGGCTTTAGAGATATTATATCCTTTATATAGCTATAGTAAGACCTTATCACCTAGGTAGAATAACATAGATTAATATAATTTATTATATTACCTTTTTATAACTAGAGCTGCTATCTTAAGTGCTTCTACTATATTAATATAAGTCTTAAAGTTTTAGATCTTCCCTTCTCTATATAATCCCAGGGTTATTAGCTTTAGTAGGGTTATGCTATATATTAGCTAGTAGGCAGAAAACCTTATTAATAAGTTATAGTAGCTATTTAATATCATCTATAATTATAGTAATATCTTTAGCTATTCTTTATAATCTTTTAAGGCAGAGATAGCTATATAGAGATAGAGTTTAATTATCTAGTTATACTACTCTAATTATCTATTATATTATAGGTAGTATACTATTATATATTTTAATTCCATACCCTAGTACTTAAACATATCTCTCTATATTTATATAATAAATTTAGGGTCCTAATCTAAAATATTTTTCTGTAGGGATCCCTAGTCACCCTTAGCTTATATAACCAGACTATCAGCCTATTATATTAATGTCTAGGTATCTTAGCCTAAGATAGCTATATTCCTCTTAGTAAACTTATTTATTATAGATATAATTGCATTATATATACTAGTTTCTAGTAATTCAATAATAAAGTTAATAATAATTATATAAAAAGATATTAGTAGCTCTAGTATAGGTTATAGCATTCTATATAGCTTATAGTATCTAGTTTATTATTTTAAATATATTACATAGTACTAGATGTACTCTATAATTATTCTAGTTAACTAAGGTATTACTATTCCTTAGAGATTCTTAACTATTTAAGTAAATCCTAGATAATCTATATAGTTATATATAGTTTGCAGCACCTTATATAAGTATATAATTAGAATATATAATACCTTCTAGCTGCCCTTTATAGTAGGTAATAAATAGAGGATGCTATTATATAATTCATAAGATATCCTAGTTAGGTAGGGTAATACCTTATTAATCTAGATAGTTTAAATAATATTAGACTGTTTTAGGTCTTTTAGATAACTATCAATAAGCTTTTACTTTTATTTATTAGATATCTCTATAATAGTAATACCAGCTATATATACTATAGGTGTAATATCTTATAGGTATGCATCTAGGTGTTAGATTATATTAAGAGAATCTTCTAGGTTATCTATAATATAGCTAGATAGCCTTAATAGAGTGTCTAGTATTAGATAGGTGCATCTAGGCTTATAGTATAATTTAATATTAAATATTTAGATGAACTAGCTCATGCACACTAAGCATAGGTTTAGTTTATTAATATTAGCTATTATTATAAGGGATATTTACTTTATAATAGATATAATTATAGTATAATTAGTATATATTATTACAGGCTTATAGTATGACTAAATAATATAATAAAGTTTTCTAATATCCTAGATAACTTCTAATATCTCTAGCTTTATTAGCTAGTATTATTTCTTAGTTTTTCTAAGTAATTAGCTTAGGAAAAGTATTAGTTCTATTATTATTAATATAGGGGTAGTATCTATATTTTAATTAGGATTATAATGCAGTAATATATTATTATTATATTTAATATAGAGAAGTATTATGCCATGTCCCCTCTTCTTTAAAGAGTTAATATCCAGAATGTTCAGTGCTTTAGGTTGTGATGGACAAGCATTAGTGGTATCTTGAAAGTGGATCTGCCATTGGTAGAAGAATTGCGTTGTGCTAGTGACGGTAATGTATCTCACACCAGACATTAATAATAGTATTTCTTCCTGGATAGTAGTAGGTATATATCAGGTATTACCTCCTAGTTAAGGTCCCTATTATTAATAATAACACAGGATTTAAGCTTTTCTTTACTATTTTCTATAGTAATATACTAGATAATAAAGACAGGGTGGCCTAATAATATATAATTAGTTAGGAATACTATACAGCCATCTTAGTATAGTCTATTAAATACTTTATTAATAATATCTTAGTCCTATTAGCTAGTAGGATATTACTTTAAGCTCTTTTTTAAGTAGTTCTCCTAGCCCTCTTTTATTAGTATTTATATCTATTCCCCTTTAGGGATGTTAATAAAATCTAAATTAGTCTAAATATCTAGGAATTATATTAGGATTAGCTATAATATACTAACTATAGTTATATTATTATATATAGTAATACTATTTATTAGCTTAGTTTATTTATAGGGTTAATCTCTATAGGGATAATTTAATAATATTCTATATTATTATATACTATTATATATGGATCTAGGTTAGCTAGCTTAAGTATCTTATATAATTCTATTATCTTAGGGTTAACTCTTATTATATAGCCTTCTTTAGGTTACACATATCATACATCTATAATATTAATTTTAGATAGGGTGCCCACATAAGCCCTATTATCTAGTGTAATTAGTTTCTTTATTAGATTAATTACTAGTATATAGGAGAAATTTATATCTACTATAAGAGTAAAGAATACTAAACTATAATACTAGAGTAGCTTAAATAGATAGTCCCTATCTTTAGGTAGGTCTTTAGATACCTTTTATTATATAGGAATATAGACCTTTTACTATAGCTAAATAGTAATTTTCTTACTAGTATAGATAGGCCTTGGTATTATATAATAATTCTATTTTAGAGTAACTATGATGGGGATGATAGTGTTATTATATAATGCTATTATAGCTATATATAAGGTAAAGTTAATAAAAAAGCCTTCTATAGTAAGTATATTAATCCTAATAAGCATGTTTATCTTTAGGCCTATATAATATAAGCCTTATATTAAATATATGCTAGTACTAGCTTATTATTAACTATTACTAGGAAAGATAGTAGAATAATAATAAAGTATATACTAGTAAAGCTATTAGATATACCTTTAACTAGTATAGGCATAGGGTAGGATCTTAGTTATAGGTATATAATATAATAGAAACTACTTATTAATAATTATCATAGTATAGCTAGTATTAAGGCAAATTAATATAGCTAAATTAGATTATACTAGATAGGCTTATATAGTTATATATTTCTAGCTTTAGAATTTTAGCCCTGGAATATCCTTATTTAGGGTTATAATAGAGTAGATAATAGATATTACTAGGTCTAAATAATAAAACTTAGCTTCTAATACTTTATAGGTTAGTATATAAGTATGTATAGCATTACTAGATAGGAATATAGAACTATATTTTATATAATTAATATTAGATATTTCTAGTTCTATAGTATATATATTAGTTAAGTTATAATGCTCTAGTTCTATATATAAATTATTAGTATATTACTTATTATAGTCAGGGCCTGAAAGTCTAGGTTATTAAACTATAGCTTAGCTAGGCTATAGTCTTCTTCTACTATATTATTACTATAGTTTATATACTTAGGTTTATAGTATTATATATAAGTAAAATTAGATTTACCTTTTTTACCTTAGGTTATAGCTAGATGCTATAAGGGAATAGAAGGTATATAAATAAGAAATAGGAGTACCTTCTACTAATAAATTAGTATATTAATTTAATAGTTCTATTATAATTATTCTTTTTAGTTTTATTATACTTATAGGTTTTAGGACTACTATCTTCCTTAGAGGTTTAATATATAGTTTTACTATTACTATAGGTTTTTATCTTATATTTAATAGCTTTACTATTACTATTAGTTTTATTCTAGGTTAGTAAGGAGGGAATTACCTTAGGGAATAATTATAGAAATAATTAAACTAGTTTATCTATTTATAGTTTAAGATATTAATAAATTTAGTAATAGTTATATCTTCTTAGGGTTTATTAATATTAGAATATAGAGTAATATCTATATTATATTATATATAGAAAACTAGTAGATATTCTATCTCTACCTTACCTACTTATTTAGTAAGTATAATTATTATTAAGATATATACTAAAGGGCTTTTCTAGTATTAGATATTAATTATAGTATATTTAGTATTAGTAAGCTATTTTATTACTTAGCTAAGAGATATTCTAAAGTATTTTTAAGCTATTTATACTAGTTATCTATACTTAGAAAGTAAATTAGCCTAGTATTAAATCTAACTTATTATTCTACTATTTAACTGCTTCTCCCTAAAGACATATACCTAAATTTTAGGATATCTTTACTATATCTCTAGATTATACTACTATATAGAGCCTATTAGTAAATATATAAATAGAGTAATAGTATATCTTATTATCTTTATTAATAGTATCTCTATAGTCCTATAAATATAGTATATTAGGAAAGAAGTAGCTGATATCTATAGGTCTCTAGTAATTATTATTTAATATATTACTTATAGATAAGACTAGGGTATTATATTCATCTAGTTTAATAACAGGTTTATAGGGTCTCAGGGTAGTATTAAATACTAGAAGTAATACTTAGATTACTTATTATATAATCTTTTATAATACCTATATTTAGATAGGCGAGAATAATATTTTCTTAATCTCCTTAATATTATTAGTATATACTTACTACTTCCTAGATAAGGCCTAGCTAGTATTCTAGTCTATTATACTAACTAGTAGTACTTACCTAGGTTAGATAGTTTTATATAGATTAAAGGGTAAGTTAGGGGCTAATAATAGTTCTATAGAAATAGTATCTTTATCCTTAGATTACTATATTTTAACTATAGGAAAGTAATATAATAAAAATAAGTCCTATATTAGATTAGGTGTAGATAGTACTATAATAGAATCTAGGTCTTTAGTAGGGGCTAGCCTTATAACTAAGCTTAGGTCCTATTAAAAGAAGGAATATTTACCTCTAAAGATTAGTTAGAAGTTAGTAACTATTAGTACCTTCCCTTTTAGAATATTATATTATAGCTTAGATATAGCCTTAGATATAGATATCTCTATAGGTATTACTTATAGTATAGCTTTAAGGTTAATAGCTATAATATTATTTATCTTAGTAAGGAAATATCTTAATATAATTTAGAATACCCTTAGTAAGTATAACTAAGCTTTAGGGTATAGAAGCTTAATAAGTTATAATAGCTCTTATTTACCCTAACTCTACTAATAAGACCTACTAAGATAATAGATTAGGATAGTAGGTAATAATATAATATAACTAGCTTTTAAGATTATAAGATTTTAGCTAGTTTTTAAAGTCCTAGTAGTATGCTATAATTTTATATACTATTTTTATAACTTTATTATATATTATAGGTAGTTCTAATTCTGGTATTAGGGTTTAGCCTGTTAGCCTATAAGGAAGCCCTTACTAAGGTAATAGAATGAATTATATAGGTAGTATATATATAAGAGAGGTGTGGTAAGACCACCATGTGATGTGGGTGTGTTTATCTATCTCCCCCTGTAGGTAGCACTTCAGAGAACTATCAATCAATGGAAATATAACATGAAGAGTTTCATGCTGCTATAAAATGGTAGCATATCTTGATTAATAATCTAGGACCTAGATTTATACTTCCCCTAAATAAAAATTTCTCTTTATTAAATTACCTTACTATATAATTTATTTAACTACCTTAGCAAGGGCTTCCTTATAGGCTAGGCAGGCCAAACCCTAATATCATAGTAATTATTACCACCCCTAGATTTGCCTGCAGAAATTATTAAAGTTATATACTAAATTACTAAGTACTACTAAGCTTTCCCTAATTAAATAAGATTACCTAACCTTAATACCTATATTAACTATATTACTATATATTACACTGACCCTCTGTCTTATTATATTTATACCCTATTAGATGCACTAGCTTTAGATGCACTAGCTCTAGCTAGAAGAACTAGAGCTATATCTAAACCTATTAATATATAGTACCCTAAGTCCTGGTTATACTTACTATAGATATTCTAGGCTGCAATACAGCATTTCCTTATAAGAATAAATAAAATCACTATTATTAAACCTAAGATCACACCTACTCCTGCACCTACACAGATACCTAAGGTAATAGAAGGATCTTAGGCTATACTAACTAAACTATAGCCTTAGAAGATAATACTAGTCAAAAAAGTCCTATCTATTAACTTTAATCTAGTCTTTAGAGGAAAGTATTTATTTATACTAGACCCTAAGTATACTATACTATAGCACTCTCCTGCCTTACTATTAATATCTAACCCTATCTAAGATTCCTTTACCTTATATTATTTACCCACTGTGGAAATATAGTACTCTTAATCTAATAATAATATTATATCTACTAACCTCCTACTAGGCCTAGACTCCCTATTTAACCCTGTAAAACTATATAACCTGGGCAAGTGCTACTAGTTAGCATGGTAGACTAGAACACTAGCTAGGCTTCCTCTGGGAAGTAGTGAGTGAATACTAGTGAAATAGAGGAGATTAAGGAAATATTATTCTCTCCTACTTAAATACAGGCACTATAAAAAATTATATAGTAAGTAATCTAAGTATTACTCCTAGTATTTAATAATATATTAAGATTATGGGAACCTATTATTAAACCTAACAAATATAATACCCTAGTCTTATCTATAAGTAATATATTAAATAATAATTACTAGAGACCTATAGATATCAGCTACTTCTTTCCTAATATACTATATTTATAGGACTATAGAGATACTATTAATAAAGATAATAAGATATACTATTACTCTATTTATATATTTACTAATAGGCTCTATATAGTAGTATAATCTAGAGATATAGTAAAGATATCCTAAAATTTAGATATATGTCTTTAGGGAGAAGTAGTAAAGTAGTAGAATAATAAACTAGACCTAATTATATAAATAGGGCTAATTTACTCCTTAAGTATTAATAACTAGTATAAGCAGCTTAAAAAACACTTTAGAATGCCTCTTAGTTAGGTAATGGAATAACTTACTAATACTAAATACACTATTACTAATATCTAATACTAGAAAAGTCCCTTAGCATATATTTTAATAGTTATTACCCTTACTAAGTAAGCTAGCAAGGCAGAAATAGAATATCTACTAGTTCTCTATATATAGTGTAATATAGACACTACCCTATGCTCTAATATTAATAAACCCTAAGAAGGCATAACTATTACTAAATTCATTAATATCTTAAACTATAAATAGATAAACTAGTTTAATTATTTCTATAATTATCCCTTAGGGTAATACCCTCCTTGCTAAGCCTAAAATATGAACTAATAGTAATAGTAAACCTATTAAATATAAGGTAAAAACCCATAGTAATAGCAAAACTATATATTAAACCCCTAAGGAAGATAGTGGTCCTAAAACCCATAAGTATAATAAAACCAAAGAGGGCAATCATGGCAGAACTATTAAACTAATATACTAATTTATTAGTAGAAGGTACTCCTACCTACTACTCCTCCCATCCCCCTATAGTATCTAGTCATAACCTAAGGTAAAAAAAGCAAATCTAATTTTACCCATATATAATATTATAGACCTAAGTATATAAATTATAATAATGATGCAGTGGAACAAGACTATAGCCTAGCTAAACCATAGTTTAATAATCCTAACTTTTACCATAAACCAGACCCTAATAGTAATGAGTAGTATGCTGATGATTTATATATAGAACCAGAGTATTATAACTTAATAGATATGTATATAGCAGAACCAGAAATATCCAGCATTAACTATATTAAGTATGGTTCTATATTCCTATCTAGTAATGCCCTGCATGCTTATATACTAACCTATAAAGCATCAGAAGCTAAGTCTTATTATCTAGATCTAGTAATATTTATTATCTACTCTATTATAACCCTAAATAAGGACATTCCAGGACTAAAATTCTAAAGCTAGAAATATATAACTATATAAGCCTACCTAGTATAATTAAATTTAGCTATATTAATTTGCCTTAATACTAGCTATACTATAATAATTATTAATAAGTAATTTCTACTGCATTATACACCTATAATTAAGATCCTTAACTACCCTATACCTATACTAGTTAAAGATATATCTAATAGTTTTACTAGTATATACTTTATTATTATTATACTATCTTTCCTAGTAATAGTTAATAATAAGCTAGTACTAGCATATATTTAATATAAGGCTTATATTATATAAGGCCTAAAGATAAATATGCTTATTAGAGTTAATATACTTATCATAGAAGGCTTTTCTATTAACTTTATCTTACATATAGCCACTATAGTATTATATAATAACACTATTATCCCTATTATAGTTACTCCTAAGTAAAATCACTATGTAATACCACAGCCTATCTACTCTAATAAGAAAATTATAGTTTAACTCTAATAAAAGATCTGTATTCCTATCTAGTAAAAGGCATCTAAGGACCTACCTAAAGATAGAGATTATTTATTTAAGTTACTCTAGCACTATAGCTTAGTGTTTTTTATACTTATAGTTAATATAAACTTCTTCTATATTATAGTAGTCAACCTAATATAGCAGCTAATCACTATTAATAATAGAGTAAGGATTAGAATACTATCTGAGATAGATATAATTAATATATAGTACATATAACTAAATAAAGTATAGTAAGCTATATTAAATTATAAATTACTAAGTAATATAAAGTAATAAAGCTTACTAAACTAGATCTATATATAGCTATATATAAGGAACCTAAGTAACACTAGTAAATTATCCTAATAAATAATAACCTAAAATAGCAAACTAAACTCCCTAATAATATAACTATCTATAGGGATGACTATATAATTAATATACTATACCCAGTCCTTATGAAATTTCTAGATATATAGATAAATACTAACTTTATTAATATCCCTGAAGATAAGTAGATATAAATACTAATAAAAGATAGCTAGGAAGACTATCTATAAAAAAGCTTAAAAAGATACCCTATAAGTTAATAAGATTAAGGATATTATAGGTAAAGTATTTAATAGACTATATTAAACTAGGTATATAGCTTTCCTAAAGAACCACATACTATCTAGTTATCTAGTGTTTATTATATAGTAAGTAACTATAGAGGATAATAAAGAGAAATTAAAATCCCAAGTTATTATAGATAATCATAACCTTAACCAGGAAGTAATACCTAATATATACCTACTACCATCCTAAGAGGAAATACTATTACTAATATCTAGCACGAAATATATTACGATTATTAATATAATATAGTTCTTCTACTAATAATAAATCTACCTATTAGCATACAAGCACATTACTATTATATCTTACTAAGGATAGGAATACTTTAAGATATGCCTAATAAGATTTAGGAATAGCAGGACCTATATATAATACTAAATTAATAATATATTCTAAGACCTATGTGACTTCTAGAGAGGTTTTATTAATAATTTTATTATTTAGTTACTTATCTTAGAAGATTATGTATTACACCTACACTAGGTACTTTAATAATACTATAAAGTATATATTATACTAAACCTAACTAAAGTATATATTAGATTCCTATCTATGAAGCTGCTAGAGCAAAATATTATATTACTAGGTATATTAGCCCCTACAGATTATCTTAAGGCCCTTATAAAGATTAAATTCCCTGACATACTAGCAGACCTATTAACATACCTAGGAATATTAGGCATCCTAAGGAATTACATACTATTCTATACAGGCAAGGCCTAACCACTATAAGATAGAAAAATATATCTCACTAATCTCAGCCCTACTAAGGGAAAACCCTATAAAAGCTACTTAGGAAAAGCTATTCTTATAGAACTAATAAATAATAAGAAGGAAGTATTCACTATAATATAAAGCTATTTTAAAATATTACTAATACTTATTCATTATAACCTAAAGCACTGAATATTCATGTTAGACACAGAGGACATGTACATAGCGAACTGCGGGTGGTCACATGGGTAGCATGTGACCCACAGAGATATCATCTCTGCTGAGGTGCAAGAGATGCTTACACCTTAGTAATTAGTTTAACTATAAAGGCATTACTACTATCATGCTATATATTACACGATAGAGAGCATTCTATAAGTGCTCTTATAGTTCTAATCACTCTACCTATTAAGATAGCCTGATAGGGAGCACTTTTATACATTATACTAAGTAAAATAGTCACTACTAGGACACCCCTAATCCAGGGTAACTACACACCTAATAAAATACTAATAATAGAAATATAATAATAGATTAAGACATAAGCACCACTCCTAAAGCCTCTAAGCTAAGTAATATTAGTGAATACTAATCTCCTCTACTCTCTAGGAAAGATTATAAAGCTATACAGAAGTAAATTACTAAACTAGAGTAAATAAAATATAATAATAATATACTTTAGAAGCTTAGTAAGACTATTAAGTATAACATAATCCACAAGCAAGTGAGACACCCAACTGAGCAAGACACTCAACCCCTGAAATCTTACAACCACCACCAAATCATCATCAAATCCAGCCTTTTGTCTAATATGGCATCAAAACCACAGATTCAAGCATCAGATTAGAAGATCACATATCTCTTGCAGTTAAAGTATATAAAAATGGTCATTTTAAAAGTATACAAGCAGCAGCAGTAGCATATAATATCCTATATTCTACTCTAGCCCATTACATTAATAGTTAAAAGGCGCGAAGTAATATACTAGTGAACTATTAGAAGCTTACCAATCTTGAAGAGGCCTTATTAAAGAAGTGGATTCTAGATATAGATGATCACAGCCTACCCCTAACTCAAGATATTATATGTAAGATGGCAGATTTACTACTATCTCAGCAGAAATCAGGTCCATCTACTGGCATTAGAAAGAACTGGGTTAGCAACTTCATTAAACAGCATGATAATCTTATATCAAAATATACCTACAAGTATGATTATCAGCATGCAAAATGTGAGGATCCTAAGATTATTAACTAGTGATTTAATCTTGTTCAGAACACTATATTAAAATATAGTATTCTTAAACAGGATATCTATAACTTTGATAAGACTAGCTTTTAAATGGGTGTAGCTTATATAGCAAAGGTCATTACTGCATCTTACTATTAAATAAGCCATGTATAAGCTGTATAGCCAGGGAATTATGAATAAGTTACTATTATTAAATATATTAATACTTCTGGGTGGCCTCTGCCCCCTATGATCATCTTCTCTGGCAAGGTCCATCAGTCTTAATAGTATTAAGATATAGACCCTGGCTGGCTGATTGGTGTGAGTAATAATGGATAGACTAATAATGGGCTTGGCTTATTATAGTTAGAAAAGATCTTTAAGAAGCATACTGCGTCATATATACTAGGAAAATATTAGCTTCTAATTCTTAATAGCCATGCTAGCCATAAATCTGCAGAGTTTGACCTATTTTATAAGAATCATCAAATCATCCCTTTATATATGCCTTCCTATTTATCTAATAAACTATAGCTACTTAATGTTGGCTGCTTTGCACCCCTAAAGGAGGCATATAGTATAGAGGTGATGCATAGTATTTAAAATAGCATTCATCATACTACTACTCATAGGCCTTTAGACAGAGATAGGGAATAGATAATAAAGACTCTTTATACTACTACTAAGGTATAAAAGCAGATACAGCTTATTAAATAACTTATTAGTCATAACTCTGAAAGCCTACTAAATAAAGTAGTTCATTAGCTAGTAAAAGCAGCTAAATCCATTATATATGAAGTCATTCTATTATAACACTAGATGACTAAGCTTTATATAGTAAATAAAAAGCAAAAACAGAAGCATACAGCCCTAAGATCTTTTATTACTACTAGGGGTATTCTAACAGGATCTAAAGGTCAGCAACTTGCTCAAGAAGCTATATAGGTAATAGACTTAGTGGAATTAGTTCCTAGAAAGCATGCACCACCATGATGCAGTAATTACCATTAAATTAGTTATATTAGAACCAGCTGCCCTAGTAGATCTAGATAATTCAAAAATTTACATTGATTTGATTGTGTGGTAGTAAGATATCTCATGGTATTTCAGCATTAGCCAAAATTCGGTTTTGCTGTCTCACTCAGTTGGGTGTCTCGCTCGGTTGTGGATTACGTTATATAATAAGCCCTAGATATATAAGACTAGCCTACTACCTTACCCACACATACTATTCTAAATAAGGCTACATAGATACTACTTAGAATAAGATCTACACCACCTAGAACACCCACAGAAGATAATAACCTTAAACTATTAACCTGAAATAATAACTCCTTAGATATAGATACTAAGAGTATCCTAAAAGTCCTATTTACTATGGGCTTCTAATTTAAGAATATATATAATTATACTAAGTTTATTAATAGCATGATAGTGCATTTTAAATAGCACTATTAATACTATATTAAGGAATATTAAAAAGTGTAGGTAGTAGTCCTGCTACTTACTAATAAAATACTTAGCTAATAGATAAGGCACTAAGAATTACTACTTATAAAGTAGATATAGGAGTAACTTACCTAATTCCTACTAAAATAAATAAATAACCTAAAGATACTAGTATACTATATACTACAGAAATATATAGATACTAGGCAGCTAGAAGTATAGACAGTGGCTAACTTTATAATATACCTAGAGTAATAGGAATCCTAGCTTAGTATTAGCTATACTAATAAGTAGTGAAAAGTATAGCTCTAAATAAAGCTATGCCTAAATATTTAAAGTAAGATCTTAACCTACTAAATTATAGAAGATATCTCCTATACTAGCTATATAGATAAAGCTATAGCTATTAAAAGAGAACTAACTAAATATAATAAATATAAGGGCTATAACATATCTCACAAGCAAGCATGACACACAAGCGAGCGTGACACCGCCCACCAATTCCTGCCTATGGGCTAAATACTAGAGCCTCTATCAACCAAACAATTGCATTTCTATCTAAAAATTAATTAGGAACTTGATTAGGACATTGTAATCACTTATGTCCTAGAATATGACAATTGCTGCAGCGCGGTGGCGCTCATACGCGCGGCCTAACTGCAGAAAGTGCAGGATCTATAGGAAGCGCATCTTGACCTTTATTCTCATGCTAGAATAGCTCTAAGCCCTCCTGAATAGCTGGGCCCTCTGCAATAGCTAGCTGCCTAGTAGAGCGCTTTCGCTTTTGACCTTTCCATTCATTCTCGGTGTGAGATCTGCGTATTTTTCCCGCGCAAGAACAAGCTCATTAAGCGTCAATTCATGACCTTTAATAATCTTGTCTAATCGTGATTCTAGTAAAGGTAAAGAGCTGTGAGCGCGTTCCCTAAGTAGTTTCTTTGTAGCAGATGCCTGCTTCTCCAGCTGCCTAATAGTATAGGGCGTTTTAGGCGCTGAATTGGTCAATCGACTGCCTGGTGGTGTAGGGGTCTTTAGTTGGATCTCTAACTAACTGAGCACCCTATCTGGATTGAATAGAACTAGGCCAGCGCCTGCGAAGCTATTTTGAATAGTTTCTGCTTAAAAAGCGCTTTCGCGAGCTTGTGGAAAGGCCTTTAGGAAATTAAGTTTATTAATATGATTGATTCCTAAGCGCGCTTTCTGCTCCACTAAGCTCCCATACGCCTTTTTTAAAGGCGCGAAGCAGCCCACATCCAGAGGTTGAAGCTTGTGGGAAGAATGAGCTGGCATGCAGATAGGAATAATATTATTCTTACTGCATATTTGATTGAATTAAGGCGTGAGATGGCTGCCATGGGCGTCAAGAATTAGAAGATGGTATCTCCCAGTCATACGACTAGTAGTCGCAGGAATAAAGAGATTTTAAGCCAGCGAAGGCCTATCTCATTAGTAGTCCATCCATTAGGACTAACTTCAATCCTGCTATCGCGTGGGAGCTTAAAATCTTGATACCAACCCTCTATATGGACCTTTCCTTTAAAGATAATGTATAGAGGAAGCGCCCAACCAGTAGAGTTAATACACTTGATTGAAGTAACCCATTCCCGATTACCTGGCTGTATGAGAGAGGCCTTCCCATAGTAATCAGCTCTAGTAACTACTTGTGCAGTAGCTACTAGGCCCATAGTGAAGCCAGTTTCATTAAAATTATAGATATCTTCTTGTGCAATCCCATGTTGCATTATAGTGATAAGTACGCGGTCAAACCACTCCTTAATCACTTTAGGGTCTTCACATTTTGCTCGTCGATAATTATAGCGTCAAGTATAGCATGTTTTCACTTCATCACGTCATTTAATGAAGTTGGTAACCCAATTCTCTCTAACTGATTGAGTAGGTGTCGTACCGCGCTCAGCAAGAAGAATATTAGCCATTTCTTGTATATGGGACGGTCGGGGGGCTGCTCCACGTCAATCTAGCAAAAGAATCCATTGTATAAGCAATTCCTCTTCATTTTGAGTCAGTTTATGACTATTGGCGCGTATTTCTGAGCGTGAAGTTCTTCCATTAAGTCATCAACGTAGACTTTCATGGCAGATATTGAAAACATGTGCAGCTTCACGAATACTGCGAATTTCTTGCTTTTGAATAGCTGATATTGCAAGTAGGACCCTCCCCTCTTTCTCAATAGAGTTATTTGAATTTTGACGTGCTTTTGGAGGCATGGTTCGTAGTTGAATTAGATGAGATTTTTGGTCCCGTCCAAAACGCGTTAGGTGTCACGCTCGCTTGTGAAATACATTATACCCTAGAGAGCAGATATACCTACCTATAGTAGATACTAAGGAAGAGGCAGAGGCCTAGGTCTAAAGAAGTATAGCTTCTATAACTAAAAAAAGCATACCTCTAGAGAGGGTAAGAGCATTATTAAGTACTATAGCTGTAGTAGTAAGGGTTATATAGTAGTAAAATACTTAAAGTATATAAAGTATAACATAAAGCTAAAAAACTAGATAATCTAGTGATATATATAGTAGCAGTACTGGGCCTAAGTAAGAGAACTATAGATACTATATCCCTAATACTTGATATAAAGGTAGCTGCAGAGAAACCTATTAGAAATATAGTTAAGAAGAATATTAACTTACTTCTAGATATAGGAGTGCAGGGAAACTTTATTAGTTAATACTAGGTAAAGAAGAATCTATCACTGTGAGTAATAGGTATACCTTACTAGATTAAGATGATTAATAGCTGGAAGATGATGTTATATAGGAGATATCATCTCTATGTTATAGTGATAGATGTATAGGGAATAGCCTAGAGCATTAAACCAGAATTCTATGTAGTAGATATGCTATGATATAACTTTATCTTAGGATGGCTATAGCTAGTAGTAGTAAATCTAATAATTAGTTTTATATAATATACATGGGAATATTAGGCTAATAAAGATCTAGCTGGCTTGCTAGAGGTAGAAATTATATTACCTAATAAATACACAGAGGGCATTCTTATAGGTAATATAATATTTATTATCTACCTATAAGAGATAGTGGATAGAGAGGTGCTCTTACTCTTTACCTTACTAGTAGATAAACTAGCACTTTTAGAATAATACTATAAGTTTATAGATATCTTCTTAGATAAGGAAGCTAATGTGCTCATGCCTAATATAGAGCATGATTATACTATTAAGCTAGAACTAGGGAAGCAACCCCTATTTAGGCTAATATATAACCTTTCTGCTATGGAGCTGAAGGTCTTAAAGATATATATTAAGAAAGTACTAGAGAAAGGGTGGATATAATAATCTAAGAGCCCTACAGGAGCACCTATCCTCTTTATATTAAAGAAAGATGGCAGCCTATAATTATATATTAACTATTAGGGCCTGAATACTATTATTATTAAGAACTATTACCTACTACCCCTAATTAGTGAGATGCTAGACAGGCTATCAAGAGTAAAGATCTTTATATAGCTAGATATACATAATATATATTATTATATCTAGATTAAACTAGGTGATAAGTAGAAGACTGTATTCTAAATATAATATAGGCACTATAAATACTAGGTGATGCCTTTTAGACTGGTTAATATACTAGTAACTTTTTAGGCTTATATTAATAGTGCACTAAGTAATCTACTTAATATATACTGTATTATCTACCTAGATAATATATTAATCTACTCCTAGAGTAAGGAGGAGCATAAAAGATATATATAAGTAGTTCTATACTAACTATAAAGGGCTGAGCTATATGCCAAGCTTAGTAAATATATATTCTATATGGAAGAAGTGGATTTCTAGGCTTTATAGTTAGAATCTATGAAGTGTGCATAGAACCTAAGTAAGTTAAAACTATTAAGGAATAGCTAATACTATATAGTATAAGGGAGATATAAGTCTTTCTAGGGTTTATGAACTTCTACTATAGATTTATTAAGAAATACTTATAGATTACTACACCCCTGTTGGAGCTGATAAAGAAAGATAATAAAACTATGTAATTTATATTAATATAAGAAGTACTATAAGTATTTAAAGAGCTAAAGTAATACTTTATAACTATACTAATAATATAATATTTTAACCTAGAATTACAGATTTAACTATAGATAGATATATTGAAATAGGTAATAGCTAGTATGCTTACCTAGCTATTTAGAGTAGAATAACATCTAATAGTATTCTAGTTAAGGAAGCTTATTATAGCAGAGAGGAACTACTAAATATATAATTTAGAGCTACTAGTAATTAGAGAGTACTTTAAGTAGTAGAGGCACTACCTAGAAGGGAGTAAGTTCCCTATCCTAGTATTATCTAACTATACTAATTTATACTACTTTATAATAATGAAGAAGCTAAATCTATATTAGATAAGATAGGCAGAATACTTATCTATATTTAATTTCTTAATTAAATATTGCCTAGGGGCTAGTAACCCTATAGATACACCTAGTTATTACCTAGACTATATAGATATAATGGAAATTAAGGATGCAGACCTACTATGGCTGCTAGTATTATAAAATAAGCTATATATAGGGCTATTAAGACTAGATAAACACCTCCTATAAAGAGAAATATAAGTATATATAGTATGGCTCAGGGGGGTGTAAGAGATAAACTAGGAGTATCTTATAGATATCTAAATAGAAGCTGCTACCTATGGATAGAATGTATTATTAGATGAGAGAGATGCTACTAATAATATAGGAGTTCTGGACCTCCTAATACTATAGAGTAATATATATAAGGTGCTTACTTCTAAAATGGCCTACTCTACTAATATCCTAATAGCTATGGTAGATCTGCTATAAATAGTTTAAGATATTAATATATTTATATAGCAGAAACTACTTAATATAGTAGGAGGGAATACAGATAAGCTAAGTTACTTAAAATAGAAGATTAAAGATAGACTTCTTTAATATAGAAACTATATCTATATACTGAAGTCTGCAGCACTATATATAGAGATAATAAAAATAAATTATAATAATTTATAGGGGGGTTATCACTGGCATAGATGCACTTTAGAAAGTATTAAGTATAGATACTTTTAGCATAAGTTAGTATAAGATATTAAGGTGTATATTAAGGAGTATAATATCTATTAAAGAATTATAGTATATAGGTATAAGTCTTATAGTAAGCTAGAACTACTACCTACTCCTATAAAAGTAGCATAGTAGGTAAGTATAGACTTTATTATAGGCCTTTCATCATTAAAATAGCAGGGGAAGGTATATAATATAGTAATAGTAATTATTAATCTCTATATAAAGTACTTGCTCTATATCCTAATAAGAAAGAATATTAATGTAATATAGCTAGTAGAGATATTCTATAAGAGGGTTATACTACTACTAGGCATATCAGAGAATCTTATATTAGATAGGGGTAGTCTATTTACTAGTATATTCTGGTTAACCCTCTACTACTACCTAGGAGCATGCAGAAGGCTATTAATAGTCTTTTATCTATAGACTAATAGGCAAATAGAATGTATGAACCAGGTCCTAGAGTACTACCTATAAGCATATATTAGCTGGATGTAAGATAACTAGACTAGATAGCTACTAATAATATAGTTTATTTATAATAATATAATACATAGTATGCTAGGTATATTACCATACTTTATACTTATGGGTTTTGAGGCAAACCTATAGATTAATATACCAGCCCTAGAAGATGTAAAGGTATTTACTATAGTAGATAGAGTAATAGAACTAGGTAAGAGTTATATAAAACTATATGTCCTACTTATAAAGTTAAAAGAGTAGATAAAGAAGTGGCATAATAGGAAATATACTAAGATATTACTAAATATTAAGGACTATGTCATGCTAAGAGCAAAGAATATTACTATCCTAAGATTAAATTAGAAGCTTATGAGCAGATTACTTAGTCTATTCTAGATTATAGAGAAATAGGGAAAATAAGTATATAGACTATGCTTACTAAAATTATAGAAGATATATAATATATTCTATATATTACTACTTAAGCTTTATAAGAGTAATGCTAAGTAAGTACTACACCTAGGACCTATAATTATTAAGGGTAGTAAAGAATAAGAGATAGATGCTATCCTAAGATATTAAAAAGTGTGTAATAAAGATTAGTACCTTATCTATTAGTATAAATAAGAAGATAAGTATAATATATAGGAATCCTATAAGTATATTAAAGATACTAAAGCCTATAAGTAGTTTATAAAGTCTATAAGCTAGAGTAGATAGTTAAATAAAAGAATTTCTTTAATTAAAAGGCCTAAAGACTGTGTCTATAGTATAAATAAGAAATAATATAATAGCTTAACCCCTAAAGGGGGAGTAAACTATAAGCTATATATAATATAGTTAGCTTAGTACTAATATAGCTAGAAGAATATAGACCCTACTTACCTAGAGAAAAACTATATTATAGCAGCCTAAATACTTATAGGAGTAGGTATAGGTATTAGAGACCTTAGTGCTAATATAAATAGGGGGGTTAGAGAAGTGGCAGTAGTAATAGGCACTGATATAGGAGGGGCCTTATATAATAGAGGACTGCTACTTATAGTAACCTAGGCTTAGAAAGCCTAAGCTATATAAGTAATAGCCTTAAGAGTAAGACCTATAATATATAGATGTGTAATCTCTAAGATTACTTAGGTAGTAATAATAGTGTTAGCCTTAGTAAATATATTAGTAGAGAACTTTAAAAGAAGAGTAAAATTAGTATCTATAATAAGAATAGAGTATAAGGGAAATGCACTAACTAATAGGGCTAATAAAGAGCCTGATAGTAGAGGTACTTAGCCCTATTCTATGTGTAGCTATTATAGAATGGTAATAATACTCCCCTACCCTAGCCAGGCGCCTAGAGGCACTAGTAATAATACTCTGTAGTGGGAGTGTGGCCTAGACTAAGGAGGGGGGTGGGTAACAGGGATACAGGAGGCAGTGATAGTAGAGGTAGGGGTGGCTATATAGAGGTAGGAATAGAAATAATAATACTAACTAGGGCACCCCCCTAGCTATAAGATATACTATATCTATAACTAGTATAAGCAGCAGCATACCTATAACCAGGAGGGTAACCCTAGTAGCTATAAACTAGAGTAGAAGTAGTAGTGATAGTAGTAGTAGGAGTAGTAGTATAGTAGCTAGTATAAGCATGATAGGCAGCAGAGCTATGAGAATAAGTAGTAGCTATATTTCTATATATAAAGTTAGTATTTATCTAAATTCTAGCAAATATAGTAAGGGATTTAATATATTTATAAGCTAATAGGGCTAATGGCTATTAATATAGAAAAGAAATAAAGGATATATACTAAGAAGAGTATTAAACTAAAGGAAATAATATAAATAAAGCTACAGGGAGCATTAAATATATAAAATAAAGTAAAGAGAATAAAGGAAATAAGCTAACTATTATAGATATTATAGGAATCCTAGCTAAAATAAAGATAAAGACTATAGAATACTAGAATCCTCTATAAAATAAAGAGCAGATATGCCCCTGCTTAAGAGATAATAAAATAATAAGAAAGGAAGCCTTCTTAATATAAAGAGTAATAACTAGAAGCTATCTCTATACTACGAGCTATGTATGCTTTATTAAAGTAATTATATAATTATATTAATATAAGTAAATTATGTTAACTTATAATAGGAGAACTAGTGACTATATATACTTACAGAAAGAAGGAAATATAGATCTTATAATTATAAAGATAATTATATAAATAATAAAGAAGCATATAGTAAAGGAGAATAAGATAGATTACTTATAAGATAATAGATTTAATATTACTAAAGAGGGAGAAGAAGGAGAAGAAAATATCTATATATCTATAAAGCTAGATGTATTTATAGCTACTATACTAAGCTAAGTAAGTAATAAGTAAAGCTATTTAAATATATTTACTATAGATAAGATAATAAGATTAAAATGCTATATAATAGTGTTTACTAAAATAAGTAATGCCCTGATTAGTGATGATATTACTAACCTATACTAGTAAAAGTAATAGAGTAATAGTAATACCTACTATTTAATCTAACTAATAAGAAGGTGCAGTTTGCATGGTGAAAAGAGATATTATAATTAATCTCTAGCTGCAGGGACACAGCATAAGAAGGGTGGAGATAACTATTAGATATAGAGAATATATATATAGTAAACTATAAGTGGTTATATAGGTAGCACATGATCTACAGAGATATTATCTCCACTGAGGTGTGAGAGATGCTTGCACCTTAGTGATTAGTTCAACTACAAAGGCATTACTACTACCATGCTATCTATCATATGATAGAGAGCATTCTATAAGTGCTCTCACAATTCATGGATATTAACTCTTTAAAGAAGAGGGGGTATAGTATAATACTTTTCTATACTAAATATAATAATAATATATTACTATATTATAATCCTAATTAGGACATAGAGACTACCCCTGCATTAGTAATAGTAGAACTAATACTCTTCCTAAGTAGATTACTTAGAAAAGCTAAGAAATAGTACTAGCTAATAAAGCTAGAAATATTAGAAGTTATCTAGGGTATTAGAAAACTCTGTTATATTATTTAGTCATGCTATAAGCCTATTATAATATACACTACTTATACTATAACTATATCTATTATAAAATAAACATCTCTTATAATAACAGCTAATATTAATAAGCTAAACCTATGCTTAGTATATGCTAGCTAGTTCATCCAGATGTTTAGCATTAAATTATACTATAAGCCTAGACATACCTATATAGTGCTAGATACTTTATTAAGGCTGCCCAGCTATGCTGTAGATAACCTAGAAGATTCCCTTAATAAAATCTAACATCTAGATGCATGCCTATAAGATATTATAACTATAGTATATACAGCTGGTATTACTATTATAGAGATATCTAATAAATAGAAGCAGAAGCTTATTAATAGTTATTAGAAGGACCTAAAATAATCTAACATTATTTAAATAATCTAGACTAACAAGACATCACCCTGCCTAACTAAGATATCTTATAAATTATATGATGACATCATCTATTCTTTACCCACTATAAAGGGTGGCTAATAGGCATTATATATTCTAATTATATACTTATATAAGGTGCTCTAGATCACATATAATAATACTAGTTACCTAGGATTTACTTAAATAGTTAAGAATCTCTAAGGAATAGTAATACCCTGATTAATAAAAATAGTCTTAGAATATATCTAGTATTATATAATATATTTAAAATAATAAACTAGGTACTATAAACTATATAAAATACTGCAACCTATACTAGAGCTACTAATACCTTCCCATATAATTACTATTAACTTTATTATTAGATTACTAGAAACCAGCACATACAATATAATTATATCTATAATAGATAAGTTCACTAAAAGAAACATAGCTATTCTAGGCTAAGATATCTAGATATTAATATAATAGGCTAACAGTCTGGTCATATACTTAGCCAAAGGTGACTAGGGATCCCTAAGAAAAATTATTTTAGATTAGGACCCTAAGTTCATCATATAGATATAGAGAGATATTTTTAAATACTAGGGCATAGAATTAAAATATATAATAGTATATCACCCCTAATCTAATAGATAATTAGAGTAGTATAATTAGATAATTAAACTCTATCTCTGCATGACTATCTCTACCCTAAAAGACTATAAAGAATAGCTAAAAGCATTACTATAATTATAGATAATATTAAATAGCTATTATAACTTATTAACTAGATTTTCTGCTTACTAGCTTATGTATAGCATGACACTGCTAAGACTAAATACTCTAGGATTATATAGTAAAGGGAAAATCCAAAGCTTTAAGGCTTATATTAATATAGCTAAGATACTAAAAATAGTAGTAATAGCTATGAAGAGGTAATATAATAAATCATATAAGCCTATACTATTCTATCTAGGGGATAAGGTCCTGCTAAAACTACACAAGGGATATATAATCCCTAAAGCCCTGTTAGTAAAGTATAGTAACTAGTATATAGGCCTATTTAATATTATATAATATATAGGCCCCTTAGCCTATAAGCTAGATATACTAAATACTTAGTGCATCTACCCAATGGTATCTATTATGAACTTAGAACCATACCCCCCAGGCTAAGATCTATTTAATTATCCCATGCTAGATAAGCTAGGCCTAGTGTAAGTTAAAGACTAAGAAGAATATAAGCTTAAGCACATCATTACTAAACATATATATAAAATAAAAGGTGGAAAGATAAAGACATAATACCTAGTTAAATAGCTAGGATATGAGGACTATAAGAATATATAGCTAGATAATAAGGACCTTAAGCATGCCTAGGACCTTATTAGGGAGTTTAAAGGTTATTAAAGAGGTATAATATAGCTATACCACCTTAAGCTAAATATATCTATTATTAATTTATTCTATTAAAGCATATTCTTTATTCTATATTTAGTAATACTATAATACCCTGTTAGTTATTACCTAAGGTCTGTTTCTTTATCTATTCACTGAATTACTATAAATACTATTCATCTATTATTACTTAACTAATAATAGTAAATACTACTATATATACCTTCCCTTATTATCTTCTTACCTTTTTCCCCTATTATCTTCTTATCTTCTCTCCTACACCTTTCTCTTTATATATCTTCCCTGTCTTCCCTAGATCTAATAGTTAAATCCTTACCTATAGTATAATACACTGAATTACTACTGCTAATCTAGTAATCTAGTATTAAATCCCCAGACATACTATATTATTAATAAATTAATGCTCACTTTAACTACTTCTATAATAAGATTAAGAAAGCACTATTTAACCACATTATCCCTAGCTAGCAGTGTCTATCTATAAATAACCCTAAACCTTATATAACCATAGGCCCCCCTACTCCCAAAGTATAATTATTTATAGATAAATTATCTATAAATAATAATATAGGTGCTAAACATACCCCCTCTAAACCTAAAGCAACCCTAGCTATAGCTATAGTAACATAATCCATAACTGAGCGAGCCACCCAAGCAAGCAAGCCACCTCAGAACCCCTGAAACCTTGCATCCATTGGATCATCATCAAACCCAATTTTCCATCTAATATGACATCAAAACAACCAGATTTAACTATTAAATTAGAAGATCACATATCTCTTGCAGTTAAAGTATACTAAAATAGCTAGTTTAAAAGTATACAAGCAGCAGCAGCAGCATATAATGTTCCTTGATCTACTCTTACATATTGAATTAGTAGCTGCAAAGCATGGGTTAATATACTAGCTAACTGCTAGAAGCTTAGCAGTCTAGAAGAGGGTTCTTTAAAGAAATGGATTCTGGATATGGATAAGCACAGCCTACCACTAACTCATGATACTGTATGCAAAATAGTGGATATCTTACTATCTCATCAGAATCCAGGCCTATCTACTGGAAAGAACTGGGTCAGCAACTTTATCAAACGGCATGATGATCTTATATCAAAATATACCCACAAATATGATTACCAGCATGTGAAATGTGAGGACCCAGAAGTCATCAACTAATAGTTTAATCTTATTAAGAATACTATAGTAAAATATGGTATTCTTAAACAAGATATCTACAACTTTGATAAGACTAGCTTTTAAATAGGTGTAGCCCATACAGCAAAGGTCATTACTGCATCCCATCATCAAACAAGCCACATACAAGCTATACAGCCAGGGAATCACAAATGGGTCACTATTATTAAATGCATCAATGCCTCTGGATAGCCTCTCCCCCCTATGATCATCTTCTCTGGCAAGGTCCACCAATCTTAATGGTATTAAGATATCAACCCTGACTGGCTAATCGGCCTGAGTGATAATGGGTGGATGAATAATGACCTTGGAGTTTTATGATTGGAAAAGGTCTTTGAAAAGCATACTATGGCTTGTATGATTGGGAAATATTAGCTTTTGATTCTTGATGGCCATGCTAGCTATGAATTAGCAGAGTTTGATCTTTTCTGTAAGAATCATCAAATTATCCCTCTTTATATGCCTTCTCATTCATCTGATAAACTATAACCTCTTGATGTTGGCTGCTTTGCACCCCTAAAGGAGGCATATAGGATAGAGGTGATGAGAAGCATTCAAAATGGCATTCATCACATTAACAAGGAAAACTTTCTTGATCTTTATAGAGAATCAAGAAAGGCCTTATCATTAAAGAATATCTGTAGTGGATTTGCAGCTTCTGGTTTAGTTCCTTTAGACCCCCAAAGGGTACTAGATAAGCTTACTATTAAGAATATCACACCCCCTAGTACTGCTTATGGACCTGCAGATATTAAATAGACTGTAAAGACACCTTATACTACGACTAAGGTGCAAAGGCAGATGGAGCTTATTAAGTAGCTTATTTAGTGCAACTCCTAAAGTCCTCTAACTAAGGCTATCTGTCAGCTTGCAAAGGCAGCTGAATCTACTATACATAAGGTCCTTCTCCTAGATCAGGAGATAAAAGGGCTGCACACAGTAAATGAGAAGCAGAAGTGAAAGTATACAACCCCTAGATCTTTTATTACTACTAGAGGTACTCTGACAGGTGCTAAAGGCTAGCAACTTGCCCAAGAAGCTATACAGGCGATGGAACCAGTAAGAGTTCCTAAGAAGCGTGCGCCACCATGATGTAGTAATTGCCATTAAGTTGGTCATATTAGAACAAGCTGTCCTAGTAGACCTAGATAATTCAAATATTCAAATAATTTTTGCTTTGGTTTGATTCCGTAGTAAAGATCTCTCATGGCTTTTGACCACGGCAAAAATCATGTTCAGGTGGCTCGCTCGGTTGGGTGGCTTGCTTGGTTGTGGATTATGTTAAGTAAAGTAATTATAAATATACTAAACCTTAAAGCTATAGTTATAAAGAAAATTATAGATATATAGAAAATAGTGCAGGACCAGGACTATAATCTATTTATATTTATACCTAATAAGTAGTATATTAATATTAACTTCTCTGTATTCTATCTTATTTCACTACTACTATTAGTACTAAAATTTAATAATAAAAAGCCCCTAATAATACTAGTTAGAATAATTAAGGACCTGCTATATAGTTACTTAGACACCTATAAAACCTACTATTATTTAGTATATATAATAGCATTCCTATGAGCTAAAACATGCATACCCTAGTATAAGATATATAAAGTATCTAGAAAAACTATTATAGTTAAGGATTATAACCTTCATCTACTATATAAGATTAAAATTAAACACCTTAAGTTAGCTAAGATATTATTCTAGGAGTAGATTGATTAGCTAGAGGCTATATACAGTAATTATAAACTAAAGATAATTAAATTTTAGAATAACTAGTATGACTAGGAAGTTAAATTACTTAAAGTAATCTATAAATAAGACCCACCATCTTATAATGAGGATACTATGATACAAATATATATATAGGTGAAACAGGAAAAATATAAAGAAGATAATAATAAATATAATATATTTTACTATAGTAACTTTATAATACTAGATAACTAGATACATAGCCTATCTACCCCTAGTAATAGAATAGAAGCTATAGCCCCCTCCTACTACTCTATATTCTATAGTAACTATAGGACCTAAAAGTAGTGATCATAGCTATTAATAATATTATTACTAACCTTATAAAGATGTAAATATAAAGTATAATATCTAAAGATAAAAAGCATATATATTTTAGGAATATTAGTAACTTAGAGAAAGAACTAGATAATAGTGAAATTACCCCACCTATAGACCTATCTATATACCTTAACTAGGTTGCATAATAACATGTATTATAAGATATAACTATACCTATAGATAATAAGGACCTACTTAAGAAATATAACCTCCTAAATAATATTAACCTAGACTAGACTACTTAGCTAGCAACCCTTAAAAAACTAAGAACTATATATATTACTAAAGACCTTAATATATATCTATAGAGAAAACTAGCCCTAGCCCTTTAGTACATACTTACTAGAGCTATAGAATATATAAAGAACTTAATATTTACTAATAATATAGTAAAGGCCCTCTATAGAATTAAGTAATGATATTTTACCTAGAGTAAAATAAACTAAAAGGCCCTATTATCGAGTGTTAATTATTAGGCCCTTATAATAAAAGGAAGGAAATATATTATAGATACTCTTAAGGAAACTAATAGCACTAAAGACATATATCTAGTATTTTTTAACTAGATTAGACTATTTACTTATTTTACTAGACTATTACTTATCTTACTATATTATTCTATTTATTTATTAGACTATTTACTTACCTTCTTACTATCTATGTATTCTACTTATTTATTAGACTACTCACTTATATTATCTCTGCTTATTTTATTAGACTATCTAATATATTTTACTTATTTTACTACCTCTCTTTTACTTTACTTATTTTACTGCTATTTTACTACCCCTCTAACCCTTATAGCAAGGGCGCTGAGCTTTCAGGGCCCCCCCATATATGGTAAGACCACCACATGACATGGGTGCGTTTATCCGTCTCCCCCTGTAGGTAGCACTTCAGAGAACCATCAATCAATGGAAATACAACATGAAGAGTTTCATGCTGCCATAAGAGGAGAAATTTTCTTTAGGGGAAATATAAATCTAGGTCTTGGATCATTAATTAAGACATGCTACTATTTTATGGTAGTATATAGTTATTTATATTATATGCTTATTTATTTATAATGTTCCTAAGTACTACATACAGCAGAGATGGATAAACAATGTGCACTGCTCATGTGCCACAACAATGTATCTTAGAAAGAGGCATCTAAATAGCACTATAATACAATATAAGTGCATCTACCATGATAGTGGTTATATTATATATATTACAAAGAAAGAAAGTTTTTTCAGGGGAGCAGATATGATTTAGGGTCTTAGATTAGATAGATATACTACTGACTTATTATAGTAGATATATTAGTATCATATTATGGTGCTATTTATTTACCTCCTTCAAAGATATTACTAATTACTAGGTGGAAGTACCACCATTCATATTATAGTAATACTTGGTACCACAGCGGTTCAGTTCCAACTTATGGCATACAGCCGTCATGGTATAATTTGAGTGGAAAACAAAATCAATACTGAACGTTATTACTAATCAGGTCTTATCCCATCTCTTGTCTGATATTAGTTATCATGAACCTATATTAATAATACAAAAGTTTAGAAGAAAGATGGCCATGCCAGTCCACTCAAGAATAGAAGATACATAATTTTGTTCAATACAAACGAACGTCCAGGCATCCAATGGCTAAACAAACCCTTTTACTATCACCCCCATCCCTCTCGTCCCAACCTGGGAAATTAAATGAGACCCTTCAGTCATACAATCGCAATGCAACCGACCTGCAGATGCTTGATCGTTTGGCCCTTGGTCTTGCGTCACTGCCAGACTCAACATACTCTACTATCGTCATCCTAGCAGGTGGAGATAACTCTTTTTCCGAGAGTTTGAAACTTATAAACCGCCAGACATTCAATCAAATTATTGGGTCTCTCAGAAGAGGGGGATATATTTACGGTCAGGATGCAGTTTCTGGGGTCGCCTTTGATCACAACGAAGCGATTCTTGCCGGGCTCATACATGTTGGCAATGGCAAATACCTGAAACCCGATATCGAGGAGATGCAGGCTGTTCCATTGCGGCTTGGAAGGAAAAATGATCATCTTGCTGGGGCACCCAGCTTAGAGGGATCAGCTGCGGAACATCCGTTCCCTCCTGAGGTTTCGGAAGGTAAAACCGCCAGTGGTGATAATAGGGTCGCTGTTGTTGGGTCTCAAAAATTCCGTGAGAACATCGTTTCAGCAGCTACAATGGACAATAATGAGGCTTCTGATGATGAACTTATCAACGAAGACAATCTTCTGGATGACAGTGAGCTTTCAGCGCCAATCATACAGCGTAAGTGCTGTTCTTCTTTTGCGTGATATGAATATTGTTTAGGCATCATTATGGCCCTCGTTGTTCGGCTTAAGTTTATGTGTCCGTCAACACTAACTAACAGGTGGACCAGCACCGGAATGCCGTCCCAAAGCGGGGAAGCGCCGCCGAGCTTGTAAGGATTGTACCTGCGGGCTCGCGCAGAAATTACAGGAGGAGGATGCAGTCAAGAGGGCTGATGCTGACGAGCAACTTGACGCAATGAAGTTGTTACATGATGATCTAGCTGAGGTTGACTTCACTGTGCGGGGAAAGGTCGGGAGCTGTGGAAACTGCTCACTAGGTGATGCTTTTCGCTGTGAGGTATGGAATCTCTATATGTCCCTATTTTCATTGGCATGATATCTGACCATTTGGGTTATTGTTTATAGGGCTGCCCTTTCATTGGCCTCCCTGCATTTCAACCTGGTGAGGAAGTTCGGCTTCTTAATAATGATGTTCAGCTATAAGTATGTCACTACTTATAGCTATTATCATTATGTTATAATGTTATGTGCAATGTGGAATGATTAACATCTTATTTCCTGATTGTATGAATAATACCTATTTAGATCTACCTAGTAACACTGGTATTAGACGGCTGGTTTGCTGGTACATGTAATTTATTCTGACACTCATACCTTAAACTTTTCTCCTCTTACATTACCAATGATGTGGTACCTATGGAGCTACTATAGCTATATCTACTAGCTATCTATATATAGGTGTTTAAGTAGCCTAATATTCTACTATATATAGTACTAGCTAGAGGAGCTTTTTAGCTTATATAGGCCTAGATAACTACTTAGTTAT
>NW_001509770.1:2798385-2807319 GCF_000149645.3 Aspergillus fischeri NRRL 181
GTCCTTCAAAACATGTGAGGGTAGGGGGTAGGCCTGCAGCCACCCCATACATAACCTGCTAAGATTAAAGGGATTCTACCTCCTTTTTATAATTCCATATAGACTATCAAGGAATGTGATAATCTAAATAATTATATATATAGTAATAATCACTAGATATCACTATATATGCTTATAGATTATATTACCCAGCTAATATAGCTATTAATATCATATCCTCCCCTGCCTAGACTAAACTCAGTCTATAGAGTTCTTAGTTAGTATAGGAGTAGGGAGGCTAAGTTAGCACCTACTATTATAATAATCTATATATAATTATTATTAAGAGATATTAATTACTATATCTAGTATTTAAATATTATTATTTCTTTATTAAATCTATAGAATTAACTAATTAGTTCTTTATAATCTTACTTTAAAATAATCTTAGTAGTAGCTTAGTATATTTTTTATATACTAAGTAAGAGGTATAATTAGATTAGCTTAGTTAAGAATAATAATAAGTAAGTTATCTAAGTAATTAATAATCTTAATTAAGAGATAAAAAATTATAGTAAATATTACTAAATATATATAGTAGTAAATAAATAAAATTAATAAAGATAGAATTAACTAATAATTATTAATAAATAAGTAAGTATTTACTACTAATATATATAGTCTAAATATAAATACTCCTAACTTTTTATACTTTATTAAGTATAAGATTTTATAAATAGCTAGTTTAATAAAATAATAGCTCTTTAAATTACTCTTTATATAAATTATAAAACTATTAGAACTATTATTATCTGCTTTATATATTTACTTATATTAATTAATTTATTATTATTCTATTTTTAATTTACTTCTAGAGAATATAATATATATCTCTAACTAATAAGATCTTATTACTAAGATTATTATAAAATACTATCTTACTTTAACTACTTAAGAGAAATTATATATAACCTTACTAGATATTATTTATAATCTTAAATAGTTTTTTAGTAGAGATAGAGAATTAAAATCTAAATCTATTATAAACTCTATCTAATAATTAATTGTTATCCCATACTAGTATAGCATTAAAGTTAAGACTATTTATAACTAATATACTAAGTCTAGTATATTTAAAAAGTATATTATAGGGCCTAAGTATAATTTAGCTAATACTACTTATATATTTTTTTAGAGATTATATATTAATTATCTCTAGAATAATAAGTTAGTAAAATATAATTATTACTTAAGTTATATATAAGAATAGAATTCTAATAATAATATATAAGTTTCTACTTTATTAATTCTCTTTTCTTTTAGCTTATTTATATAGTATTATTCTTTAGGCTAGAGAATTACTATAGGCTCTTAGTAGTAGTTCTATTTTATAAGATATTTCCCCCCTCAGTAGAGGAGGTTATTAATAACCCTATTAAAGAATAGTTAAATATATCTAGAGCTTTTTATACCTTTTATAAGTCTACTATATCTTCTTCTATTAGTATTATTATATATACCCTATTAGTTAAAGGTAGGGTAGGTTATATTAATTATTATTCTTCTACTATTAAGCCCTCTATTATTAAAGATTCTTTATTTATAATTAATAAAGAGAAAGGATTCCTATTAAAATACCCTTATAAAATTATATCTTTTAGTTTAACTTTATTAAAGAAATATTATTATAATTCTCTAGATAAGGAAGTTCTTCTCTGATCTATATTAATAATTAATTTTAAGGACCTAGATTATCTCTATTTAATTTACTCTAATTTATCCTACTTTAAGAAGTTTATAAATAATAAAATTACTATCCTAGAGTTAGAACTTATAGAGAATAAAGAAGTAAAGAAAGAGGATAAAGAATAAGTATACTAAAATTAGGCTATCTTAGATCTTAATCTCTAAGACTAAGATAGAGACTAAGATAATTAAGTATAGCTTTTATTAAAGAAGTTAGTAAAGTTAAGAAAGCTTAGATATAATTTTAATAATATAATAATAATTATTATTTCTTTTATTATTTTCTAATTAATTTATACTAGAGTAATTAGTTATTAGCTAAATAGGTATATTCTCTTTTATTTTAATATTCTTATAATACTAGATAACTTATCCTTCTTTAATTACTTCTAGTAAGCTAGAATTACTACTATAAATAGTTTATTAAAATTATATCTCTCTTATTAGTATCTTATTAAGTTTAATTATTCTTTAATAAATTATATAATATTCTCTTATTTAGCTTATTATCTAAAGAAGTTAAGTTAATTTTACTTTATCCTAGAGTTAACTTCTTTTAATATTATATAGGTTAGCTATTCTCTATTAATATATTACTAATATATTCTTAAATCTTTATTTATTAATTATATTATTTTATTAAGACTTCCTTTTCTACCTACTTTAAATATACTTTTAAATATTTAATAGATTCCTAATCCCTTTAAGTTATTTTTAAAAAATTATTATATAAGAATAAGAGATTATTAGCCTCTTTAAATATCTTATATACTTTAATAAATAAGTAAATTAATAATCCTATCTTTTATAATCTTTATATTAATATAGCTAATATCTATAGTTTAGTTAGGTTCTTCTTAATATTAGCTTTTATTAATTATTATCTATTTATAAGATTCTCTACTATATATCTATTAGATTTAGTAATAGTATAAGTACTAAGTAGATATAATTAGAAAATTTAATATAAGCTAAATTATTTACTCTAGAACTTCTAAGGGGATTTATTATAAATAAGAACCTACTAATTATTTTTAAATTATAATTACTATATATTATTATTATATATTAAGTTCCTTTTAATAGCATGTACTAATAACTTCTTATTAGCTAAAGATTAGATATAATTAATATATAGTAATTAACTTTTAATATCTTAAGGTATTAGTTAACCAGCTTATAGATAACTAGATAATAATAGATAGATATTATAGAGAAGATAGAAGGGTAATAACTTTATCTAAGTATAGATATATATTTATACTATAAAAATAGTTAGAGATAGATATTTATTTTATAGACATATTAGTTTACTTATAAGATACTTTATTAATATCTTTTCTAATAAGCTATTTATATTTTTATTTTTACTATTAATTCTAAGATAATTTAAAGTTATTATTTAATATTTTACTTTAAGAATCTTAATATATAACTCTATAACTTATAATAGGAGATTTATACTATTATTAGAGAGTAGCTCTTTAAATACTCTATAATTAATAAAGATCTCTTTATAAAGGAAATATACTAATATTTTATCTTTTATATTAGATACTACCTTAGTAACAACCTAACTAGTAGTATAATTAACTACTATTATAATCTATTAATTACTATATTATTAGTAACTATCTAATAAGATTAATTTCTTATTATTTAAATAATAAGATATCCTTCTTTACTAAGTATTATATAGCTTTATATTTAAGATCTAGTCTTAAAGACTTTATAATTTAATAATTTAAGTAGTCTTTAGTAATATCTTAGATATCTTTTTAAATTATTAGCTACTAGGCATAAGTATAAATAATATTAAGTAAAGTAGAATAAGCTAGATAACTAAACTAATTATATAGCTAAGAGATAAAGTCCTTTTAAAAGGGAATTTTAAGGTATAGTATATTAATTTCTTTATTAATATAATATAGTTAATTAGTAGATTAATAATTAATATATTTTATCTTTAGCCAGAAGTTTAGTACTAATATTTTAATCTTTATTTTAATATTATTAGATATATCTAGATCCTTATCTTCTAAAAATAAGATTATTAACAGATACTATTTAGATTTAGAAAGATTTTAATAAGCTTTAAAGGCATTATTTACTAGTTATTTATTATAATTATATTATAGATAATATAAGAGTAAGTACTTATACTTTATTTACTAGACCTTCTTTAATAAAGTTAGGTTAGTAACTAATTATATTAGGGATAACTACTTTAGTCCCCTTATAATATTATATAACGAGATTATATACTTAAAATTCTTTAATCTAATATATAAGATATTTTAAATATATCTTTATATTAGTTAGGTATTAAAGACTTTTAATCTATTATAATTATAATAGGCTTACTATTATTAATATAATAATCTTATTATTAAAGTACTTTCTTAATTATAAGAAGTTCCTTCTTATATATAAGGTAGTTTTTTTTAGTATTATTAAGCTTTTATCTATTATGTCATGGCATGTGAGCAGTGCATGTTGTTTATCCATCTCTACTATATGTAGTACTTAGGAACATCATGAACTAATAAGCATATGATATAAATAGCTATATACTACTATAAAATAGTAGCATGTCTTGATTAATAATCTAGGACATAGATTTATATTTCCCCTAAAGAAAATTTCTCCTCTCATATATACTACCTATATAATTTATTCTATTACCTTAGTAAGGGCTTCCTTATAGGCTAGGCAGGCTAAATTCTAATACTAGAATTAGAACTACCTATAATATATAATAAAGTTATAAAAATAGTATATAAAATTATAGTATACTATTAGGACTTTAAAAACTAGCTAAAATCTTATAATCTTAAAAGCTAGCTATATTATATTACTACTTACTATCTTAATTTATTATCTTAGTAGGCGTTATTAGTGAAGTTAGGGTGAATAAGAGCTATATTATAATTTATTAAGCTTCTATACCCTAAAGCTTAGTTATACTTACTAAGGGTATTCTAAACTATATTAAGATATTTCCTTACTAAGATAAATAATATCACTACTATTAATCTTAAAGCTATACTATAAATAATATCTATAGGGGTATCTATATCTAAGGCTATACCTAAGCTATAATATAATATCCTAAAAGGGAAGGCACTAATAGTTACTAACTTCTAACTAATCTTTAGAGATAAGTATTTCTTCTTCTAATAAAACCTAAGCTTAGTTATAGGGCTAGCCCCTATTAAAGACCTAGATTCTATTATAGTACTATCTACCCCTAATCTAATATAGGACTTATTTTTATTATATTACTTTCCTATAGTTAAAATATAGTAATCTAAGGATAAAGATACTATTTCTATAGAACTACTATTAGCCCCTAACTTACTCTTTAATCTATATAAAATTATCTGACCTAGGTAAGTACTATCTATTAGTATAATAGACTAAAATACCAACTAAGCCTTATCTAGGAAGCAGTAAGTAAATACTAGTAATACTAAGGAGATTAAGAAAATATTATTCTTCCCTACTTAAATATACGTATTATAAAAGATTATACAGTAAGTAATCTAAGTATTACTCTTAGTATTTAATACTACCCTGAGACCCTATAAACCTGTTATTAAACTAGATGAATATAATACCCTAGTCTTATCTGGTAGGGCTTGATATTCAAATGACAGGGAAGATGGTTCTTCATTCTTACTATCTACTATCATTAATAAATATACATAGGGTATGTAATAAGTTGACACACAATAGTTCTATATAAAGTTAAAGAGAAAAAAGAGAAAAAAGAAAAGGATATAGTAATCTAGTAAAGCAAGGAAAGTACTAGTAAAATAAGAGTTATAGAGTAATCTAATAATATAAGGAAAGTACTAGTAAAATAAAAGTTATAGAATATAACTACTATAGGTTATTTAATAAATTAGTAATATACTTCCTAGCCTTGCCTAATACTCTCTAATTATCTACCCTACTACTAGGTAAAGTATTATAATCCTTATCTATAAAGTTAAAGTATATATCCTTAATCTATTAAAGTACTTTTCTAGCTAGGTCTATAAATATTATATTCTTATTATAGGTCTTTATCTTTTTAAGTATTTATTATAATACTATAGCAGGTTTTGTCTAAGGATAACTTATAGTATCTTTATTAATATATAATACTATTATACTAAATACTTTAAGTAATATTAGCTAGTCCTTATTAAGTAGATCTTTATTAGATAAATTATATTTAGTAAGAATATCTTTTTTCTATATTAGTAATCTAGTAGTATCTTATACTATATAATAATCTATTATCTAATCTCTATACTTACCTAGGTTACTTAGCATATTAATATCCTTAGTATTATCCTTATTATTAGAAAGTTTAAAAAAGAAATACTTAATACCCTAGGCTATAGTTATAGAATATATTAGTTTCTTTAGTTTAATAAGTCTTAAATTACTTTATTAACTTTCTAAATAGCTATGTAAAGGTCTGATATTTACTAGGGAATCTAGATTAGTAGTAGTAGACCTCTAGGTCTATTCTATTAACTTAGATAAATAAGGTAGTTATTAAGCATCTTAAGATCTCTAAAGAAGAATATATTATATTTACTATTATCTTTTTTATAGTCCTCCTCCTTTTTCTATCAATAAATATTAGTTATAATAGACTTCTTAATCTAGTATTCCTCTAGTATGGAGACTTCCCAGGCTTAATATATAATATAGAATTTTATTATTAAGACTCTATATTTAGTATAAGTATTCTTAATGTATATTAACTAATTTTTAAATATATTCTATATTATATATAGTTTTTAATCTTTTTATTATTTAGTAGGGAAAGGTAATAATCTTTAATAGATATTATCTTTCTAATATAGTTATAAAGTTTAAAGAAAGGTAAGATAGTTTTATACTTAATATAGGCTAGAGTATATATAATCTTCTAAAATATATTGTCCTAAGTATAAATATAGCTAGTCCTTTACTAAACCTATAACTAGTATTAGTATATTTATATTAAGAAACTTAGATACTATAGGTAGTGCTACTATAATCTTTATAATATTAAGATCTAATATATAGTACTTATTAGATATAAATAGGAATAGACTATAAACTAGGCCTTATACTACTTATTAAGCTATCTTAACCTATTTTTTAATAATAGTAAGAATATTAGGATCTTTTTTATTCTTAGGTGTATAGCCTACAGTTAAGTTATCTAATAGTAATATTAAAGTATTTATTATATAAGTCTCTAGATTATCCTTCTAATTTGCATGCTATTTAGTATTAGTAATTATTAAGGGTGTAACTTATTCTATAAAAAATCCAAAAAGATTATAGTTTAGTATTAGTGATTATTAAAGGTAGGTATTCTAAGTATAATTTAAAAAAAGATTTTAGAGCAGGGTATAGTGGCTTAGGATATATTAGTATTTCTAGAGTAGCCTCTAGAGGATGCTCTTTAAAGATGTAGAAAATATAGATAAGATATAATTTAGGAAGAGAGAATAATATAGTTATAGCTATAGGAATATATATATAGGTAAAATATTTACTAGTAACTTAATAATCTTATCTAGTAATAATAATAATTTAATATATTACTCTATGGGAGACATGTAGTATATAAAGTAATATAGGAGATAATATAGGAGATATATAGAGTAAATAAAATTATAGTAGTAAGAGAGAGATTAGAGGGAGGGTATTAGTAGATATAATAAGTATTACTTATTATTAGGGTAATATAATAGGTAATAAATAGCATAGTAAATAGTAATAATATAAAGACTATAATATAAAGAAAATATAAGTAATTAATATAAAGAAAAGTAACTAAGTATAAATATATTTAAAGCTTTAATTTATATTACTAGATAAGTTCCTATATATTATCTAGCTAGGTTAATAATATTTATATACTTCTACTTTAGATACCTTAATTATATACTAGATTTTTTATAATATCTAAATAACTCTAGATACTTCTAACTTAGTTAGCTAATAGTTCTTTTCTATAAATATTAATACTCTACTTAAAAATATAATTAGTAATACTATATCTTATAAAGAGGCCTTTAAATAGTCCTAATTTAATATAAATATAGGGTTGCCTAGTATATCCAACTTAATATAAAAAACCATCATGCTATAGCCTTAATATTTAGATATGTTAATATCTATATATAATAATAGTTCTATATTTTAGTAGATAAGTATTAATAGGTTCTTAAAATAGCTTTATAGATAATTAAAGCTCTCTCTTTCCTTATCTATAATATTATCTAATAGTATTTATTCTATATAATACTTATAAACTTTCTCTTTTATAGGGCTATAACTTAATAGCCATATCTTATAATCTTATAATAGTTAGATAATAGTAGTTTAATATAAGATATAATTCCTTAACTAATCTGTAGCCTAATATAGGTTTTAAGATTAGTAAAGATGACTAGAAAATCTAGCTTTAGAATTACTATAAGCTTATCTTTTAGCTACTATTATGCTAAGGGATAATATATTCTAGCTAAGTAATTAAACTAATAGAAATCTAATAAGTATCTTTTAGGGTAATAATATTATCCTTATTTTAGAATACTTAGATAGGAAGCTAGATAATTAATATATATATTCTTTCTAAGTCTTACTTCATAATATGAAATTATTAATATAGATTTATAAGAAGGATTTTATATCCTTAAAAATTAAGTTAACTTATTACTAGATATATAGTACACTATTAATAAATCCTATTAGATAGATATAGAAATATTCTTATTCTTAATATATAATTACTTCTATAAACTACTATAAATCTAGATACAGCAGCCACTAATAGAATATTATAGTAATATTTATAATTAATATATAAGGGCATCCTATATATTCTATTATAATCTCTGCTTAGGATGGAATAAAATAGATATTAGGGATAAGTACTATATTAATTCCTTAGAAATTAATTACTACTCTGCTCTTTGTTTTGCTATTTATTAATTAATTAATAATAAATACTAGTAATAGTGGGAAAGGTGTTAGTATTAACTAGGGTAGTATAACTAGATTAAGGATATAGACTAGAGCACCTAATAGTATAATATTTATTATAAAACTTATTCTTTCTAACTAATATAGTATATTAAATATCTTATCTATAACCTCTTTATACTTAGGACTAATATTATAGATCTTTACTATTTTCTTAATTTATTA
>NW_001509771.1:0-11901 GCF_000149645.3 Aspergillus fischeri NRRL 181
CGTTGGCAGAACGCTAGGACCCCCAGTGCTACCGGCACCCCCAGCACTATCCTCCCGGGAGAAAAAGGCACAGGACCAGCTAGACCAGGCCTGCCTGGCCCTCTCCATCGCCCTCCTAGATCATACCCTGAAGGGGGATCTCTTTGAAAGCACCCTGGTTGCCTTCCTGGCGGTGCTAGGGGTGGACCCTGCGCGCCAGACATTCTGGGAGCCCTGTGCCTATACTAGTTACCTGTCTGGGCTAGTTAAGATGGCCCAGATGCTGGTGGCCCTGCAGGCAGTCCATCTGACTAAGACTGGTGAGGTCAGCCACCCAGCAGACGCCCTGGATGAGATGCGCGAGCGCTTCCTGCTGTATGGGGTGCGCGCCCCCTTTAGCTGGATCACACGGCTGCGCACATACAGGAAGAAGATCCAGAACAGCACCACTAGCCTGGGCTATATCTACTGGAGTGATGATGAGCAGACCCTCAGCTATAAAGACCTGCGGCTCAGCATGCAGGGGCTACGCCAGTTCATTGCCAGCCAGGTGCAGCTAGCCCAGGCAGACCTTGCACGGCTCTTCCTACTCCATGAGGAGGAGGTGTGGGAGGAGGTAGTACCCCAGCTGGTGCTGCACAAGCTGCAGGATGATCCCACTAACAACCAGCAGGGCTGGAACTTCCTGCGGGACCAGCGTACCCGGGCAGCCCTGCCTACCACAGGGGAGTGGTGGCTGCTAGACTGCGTGCTAGGGGCAGACTGGCTACGGGAGGAGTTCCTACAGCTACACTAGATTGGCCAGCAGGACCAGGTGCTGTGGCAGGAAGGTGTAGTGAACCACTACCTACAGCAGGCCAAAGCATTCCTAGAGCACCTACTTCTATTAGTCTATATCACTGGGGGGCAGCCAGGCCGGGCCACAGAGCTACTCAGCCTGCGCCATAGTAATACCCTGCATGGCCGCCACCACAATGTATTCATTGAGCATGGGCTCGTGAGCACGGTCACTATGTACCATAAGGGGTATTCCATTGATAACACCACGAAGATCATCCACCGGTATCTGCCGAAGGCTGTCAGTGAGCTAGTGGTCTACTATCTGTGGCTAATCCTGCCCTTCTGCCAGGCACTGCAGAAGCTGGTCCATGGGCAGAAGGGCCCAGCATCCGCCTTCCTATGGCCTGTGGGGGATGGGAGCTGGGATAGTAGCCAGCTGCGCAAGGTCCTCCAGCGTAAGGCACAGACCCATCTACAGACCAAGATGAATATCCTGTCCTACCAGCACGCAGCTATCGCCATCTCCCGTGTACACCTGAAATGCGGGGGGTTCAAGCGGGACTATGGGGCAGATGATGCGGCCTTTAATGAGCAGGCTAGCCATGGGTCCTGGATCGCAGGCACAGTGTATGCGCGGGGGCTACAGGAGGCACCAGGCCATGTAGAGGCACGGCGGCGCCAATACCGGGCCATCAGTCGCGAATGGCATGGGTTCCTAGGCTTTGAAACCTACCTAGGGCCCCGCAAGCGGCCTGCAGGGGGTGATCCTGAGGTAGGGTGGTCAAAGAGGCAATGTATCATGGTGGAGATGGACTATGATTAGGGGGGGGGTGGGGAATGGGGTATGGAATCAAGTGAGGAATTACAGGAGGAATTAAGTGAGTAATTAAGGATGAAGTCAAGCATGAAAATCAGCATGGAATCAAGCAAGAAATTGAGGAAGAAAACAAGCATGGAATCAAGCATGGAATTGAGTGAGGAATTAAGCATGAAATTGAACTTGGAATCATATATAACATCAAGCATGTGACATTGACCAGGGCATTAATGGAGGAATTGAGTATGCAATTAAGTATGCAATTAAGTATGCAATCAAGTATGGAATTAAGTATGGAATCAAGTATGGAATTAAGTATGGAATTAAGTATGGAATCGAGTATGCAATTGAGTATGGAATTAAGTATGGAATTGAGTATGCAATCGAGTGTGGAATTAAGTATGGAATTAAGTATGGAATTGAGTATGACATTAAGTGGCATCAAGCATGGTAGGGAGGATGACTGGACCAGCCCAAAATATGGGATGACCGCCCGGCAGCGCAAGAAATGGCGGCAGCTGTGGCAGCTAGCTAGCCAGGCCCCAGGCTGCCCTATCCCACAAGGGTTGGGAACTGTACTAGAGTTCCGTTAGGGTTTTAACTATATTAGGTATAGTAGCTATCTTGGCATGGTACAGTTCCGTTCTTTTCCTTAGGTATAGGGCTGCTACCAAATCAAGATAGAATTTATTGAAATTTTGGTAGCCTTTTAATTCTGGTATAAAGTCTAAGATAGTAAAATTTCAATGGGAAATTCCTTTCTTTAGGTGTGTTATAGCTGCTCCTTTTTTCCAGCCTTATATGATGGGGTTTACTAAGCTGCTGATTAGATAAGGTAAGCATACCAGCTGCATAATTCAGGGGCTCATTCAGTATAAGATTATAATCTTATCATCCTAAATCTGTATCTGAATAGATAAGATCTTTATTCTGAATTAATTTCCTATTATGGAGCATCAGTTCTTCCTAAAATTATCCCAGTTCCCAGTTATTATATGCCGGATATGCCGCCATGGTGTCTGGCCTAGTGAGGTTAGTAGCCATCTACAGGGGAAGAATCATCATCTCCCACAGGCAACCGCGAAGCAGGTTCACAAGGCCATTCAGGGGTGGGATGGCATTGAGCATGATCCCCTAGCTATTCAATGGCCAGCTAGTCTATCCCACAAGGGGGCGGCGACTGTACTTGACACCGAGCTAGGGTTTAGCCCAGAGCGGTTTAGCGGCCGGGGTATGGGGGTAGGGACCAACGAAACCGTCTGGGGTATAATCGTCGCGCCAGATAGAGTCGTATGCATTTCAAATTTTGGCAGGTTACTGGTTAGCCAGTTTCACATAATCTGACCAAATTTCAATGGGGAATTCGATGATTTGCAGCTGTAGTAAGGGTGTGGTTAATGTACGGAATTTTGATGTGGTTTGAGTTGCCGCTAAACAGTGAGAATCTGGAAAGCACTGCCCATGACCACCACCATGGCTCCAGGGGAGGTTGGAGGCAGTTTAAATTTAGCCAGCTCACTGATATACTAGTTCCAAGTAATCCAGCTAAATTTCAGTATCAAAATCAATGATTTGCAGACATGGTGAGGGCATATTTGACCCCCAGGATTTGGTGTGGTTTGAGTTCCTGCGGATAGAAAAAGCAATGCCCACAAATCAAACATTCAGGGGCTGAATCCCATCATTATTCAGATAATCAGTTAAATAGTATTATATTCATCCAAACCAGCCATTAAGAATGGAACAGCAGTTATTCATTAAGCTTTCCCAGCCACTAGTCATTATCTGCCGGTCCTGCTGCCATGGGGTGTGGCCAGCTAAGGTAGAAAGCCATCTCTGGGGGAAGGCCCATTGATTACCCCAGGCCACTGCAAAGCAGATCCATCAGGACGTCCAGAGCTGGGAGGGTGTGGAGCATGACCCCCATGCTGTGCAATGGCCTAGTCGGATTACCCAGTCAATCCCCCACCTGGATGAATACCCTAATGGGTTACTGTGCCAGCGCGACCAGGCCAGATGCTAATTCATCACTCATTCACTTGACACGTTAAAATGACATTGGCGTGAGCACCATGGATGGACCGCACCATATCATGGGGGCCGATCCCGCCCATGGGAGCAAGAACAGGCGCGGATTGCGATCCAGCAAGGATATCAGGTGGTGACCTGCCAGCAGTTTTTCCCAACCTGAAAAGGGTCCCATTATATCTGGGTGCCATGCCCCAACCAGCAGCCTGAGGAGCAAGCCCGGACCGCACCCACTGCCCACATCCAGGCCACTGTTGATGCTGTGATCCAGGCATGGGAGCAGGTCCAGGCCCAGGCCAAGGCCGATCAGGCTATCCAAGCCAGCCAGTTGACTGACGCGAACCCCTGGCTGCGGATGACTCAGTGGGCCGACTACCTGCAGGGCATCCAGGCATGTGACCTGCTTGCTAGCATGGCAGCCCCGGAGGAAGACCCCATGGATGCCACTGAGCAGGGGGTGCAGGTGATCTGGGATACTGTTCCCCAGGGGTTGAACCGTCCTGCCCTCGATGGGCTTGCGCGCCCCCTGATTGGTCCATTGCCCTGGCTCCCCCCTCGTATCCACCGCGCGTGCTCCCGGTGCGTGCGTGCGTGGGGATACAGCCCCCTGATATGGTGCTGCCCATGTTTCCTACCTCGGCACTCTAGATCCATACCTTCGCCCTGATATAATCACTAATCACTAACTAATCACTTTACTGTGTGAATTAGCTTCCTAGCTTGTGTTTCAGGTCGCGTTTCCAAGGTCGCGTTTCCAAGGTCGTGTTTCCAGGTCGTGTTTCTAGGTTGTGTTTCTAGGTCGTGTGTTTCCAGGTCATATTTCCAGGCCGTGTTCAGTGTTCCCAAGGTCCACCTATCCAGGTTATGTTTCTATGTCGCATACCTAATATATCCTAACTAGTAGTGATCTAGTTTCACCTCTATTCTCCTCTTACTGTATATATCCTCCTCTCCTTTTAAATGGACCTATTTCTCTACAATCCCACCTACCAGGTCTGGATCTGCACCGCACCTCGCTGCCAGTATGCCGTCTCACCCCGGACCCTACTGGGCCACCTCCGCACCCACCACCGGTCCCATCCTACTGTGGCCACGCCTGCTCTCTGTCAGGCGGTGCTGACCGAGATGCTCCAGCGGCCATGGGCAGACCCGAGCCAGGGGACCCCCCCGTGCCAGGCCTGCCAGTGTACCAGGGGCGCGGGTGCCCCCACTGCCCCTACATCTGCCGGGCCCTGGCCGGGCTTCAGGACCACCGTGCCCGGAAACATAAGGACCAGGATGGATACTGGGGCCAGGGTAAACTTTCAGCAGCTCGGGCCCAGGCCCGGGCCCAGGCCCGCCTGGCAGATCGTGTGGTTAGCTGCCAGCGGTTCTACCGTGCTGGGCCAGGGAGCCATTTCTTTGAGGTGACCTGCGCTGCCCAGCCAAGCCAGCAGGCCCTGCTAGCCGCCCCCCAGACCCCTGCTGAGCGCATCCGCGCTCATATAGACCAGGCCCTGCGGGAGGCGGAGGCGGCAGCTACGCTAGTAAATGGCCAGGTCCCTAGCCTAGAAGGCCACCCAACTGAGGTCTCTCCCTGGCTGGAGCTGACCCGCTGGCCAGAGTACCTACGCGGGCAGGATCTAACTGCAGTGGCCCTGCTCGGATGCCCAGCGGACCCAGTGCAGGAGCCCCTGCTTGCCCTATTCAGTGCTAGTGTCGAGCGGCTGATCTGGCAGGCCTACCAGACCATCCGGAGCGGCCAGATCAATGAATTTGACCAGGTCCAGATCAATACCTTCTTTCGCGAGCCCGGGGTCTGGAACCGGCCCATCCAGATCCACCTCCGGCCGAAGACCTATCGCCAGTACTGCCAGGTCTGGCAGCGGCTGGTCTGCTTCGCCTACCGCAGCACCAGACCCGACCAGCCCATCCAGCTGCGCCACCAGCTGAACACCACCCAGCTGGCCGCGCTGGACCAGATGGAGGAGTATGGCCAGCAGTTCCTAGCCCTGCGCGCCAAGGGGCCAGAGACCCAACTAGCATTAGAGGCATCACAAATCCCGCAGGAATCCGGGGCATCAGGGGCACCACTGCTAGCACCCCCAGCACCCCCAGCACCCCCAGCGCCCCGGGGACCAGCCGAACCCCTAGGGCCCCCAGCACTACCAGCGCCCCCATCACTATCCCCCCCAGAGGAAAAGGCACAGAACCAGCTGGACCAGGCCTGTCTCACCCTCTCTATTGCCCTCCTGGACCATACCCTGAAGGGGGATCTCTTTGAAAGCACCCTGGTGGCCTTCCTTGCAGTGCTAGGGGTGGACCCCGCACGCCAGACCTTCCGGGAGCCCTACAGCTATACCAGTTACCTCTCCGGACTGGTCAAGATGGCCCAGATGCTGGTGGCCCTGCAGGCAGTCCACCTAACTAGGGCCGGTGCGGTCAGCCACCCTGCAGATGCCCTGGATGAGATGCGCGAGCGCTTCCTGCTGTATGGGGTACGTGCCCCCTTTGGCTGGATCACACGGCTGCGCACCTACGGGAAGAAGATCCAGAATAGCACCACCAGCCTAGGCTATATCTACTGGAGTGATGATGAGCAGACCCTCAGCTATAAAGACCTGCGGCTCAGCATGCGGGGGCTACGCCAGTTCATTGCCGGCCAGGTGCAACTAGCCCAGGCAGACCTGGCACGGCTCTTCCTCCTCCATGAGGAGGAGATAAGGGAGGAGATAGTGCCCCAGCTAGCCCTACATAAGCTGCAGGATGACCCCACGAAGAACCAGCGGGGCTGGAACTTCCTGCAGGACCAGCGGACCCGGGCTGCCCTGCCTACCACAGGGGAACGGTGGCTGCTTGATCGTGTGCTAGGGACTGACTGGCTCCGGGAGGAGTTCCTGCAGCTACACCAGATTGGCCAGCAGGACCAGGTGCTCTGGCAGGCAGGGGCAGTAGACCAGTACCTACAGCAGGTAAAAGTATTCCTAGAGCGCCTGCTTCTGCTAGTCCATATGACTGGGGGGCAGCCAGCCCGGGCCACAGAGCTACTCAGCCTGCGCCATAGCAATACCCTCCATGGCCGCCACCGCAATATATTTATTGAGCACGGGCTCGTGAGCACCGTCACCACCTACCATAAGGGGTATTCTATTAATAACACCACCAAGATCATCCACTGGTATCTGCCAAAGGCCGTTAGTGAGCTAGTAGTCTACTACCTATGGCTTATCCTGCCCTTCTGCCAGGCCCTGCAGAAGCTGGTCTATGGGCAGAAGGGCCCGGCCTCTGCCTTCCTATGGCCGGCGGGGGAGGGGAGCTGGGATAGCAGCCAGCTGCGCAAGGTCCTCCAGCGCGAGGCACGGACCCATCTACAGACCAAGATGAATATCCTGTCCTACCGGCACGCAGCTATTGCCATCTCCCACGTACACCTGAAATGTGGGGGGTTTAAGCGGGACTATGGGGCAGATGATGCAGCCTTTAATGAGCAGGCTAGCCATGGGTCCTGGATTGCAGGCACTGTATATGCGCGGGGGCTACAGGAGGCACCAGGCCATGTAGAGGCACGACGGCGCCAATACCGGGCCATTAGTCGCGAATGGCATGGGTTCCTGGGGTTTGAGACCTACCTAGGGCCCCGTAAACGGCCGGCGCAGGATGACCTTAGGGTAGGGCAGCCAAAGCAGCAGTGTATCATGGTGGAGATGGATTATGATTAGGCCCTAGGGATAGAGGGAAGTATTTATTTTAATATAGTATATATATATATATATAAAGGTCTTAATGGATTATGATTAGGCCCTAGGGATAGAGGGAAGTATTTATTTTAATACAGTATATATATATATATATAAAGGTCTCAATGGCATGATATTCAGCATAATAGTAGTGCCATCCTAATACCTCAAGCATTCGATAAGCCACTGCCTATATTACCATCTCATTCTAATGGCCTGCTCTGCCAGCAAGATCCTTATTGCTTATTCATTGCCTCTATCCCACAAGCCATGGACCATCGCTATTCCGATGGGCCTAGGGTGTAGCTAGGGTCTAAATGCTGATTGGTTGGTTTGGACGATGGTTGGGGTCTGATGGGATTGAATTCAAGGGTCCAATGGTATTAGATCCCATGTGTAGCGGGCAGGGCCCGCTGAGTGCTCAGGCTGTTCGATCGAATCATACGGCCCTCGCGAAGTCATATCCAAACTGGACACCAGCTGCCGGTCACGTGACTTTGTACCAATCAATGTAGTAATCTGTCCGGTCACGTGACCGTGAGAACCATTCGCACACTCCTTTTATGTTTGGCCGCCGCGGCCCTAGCTAGATTTCTCCCTTAGCGATTTCTTACCGTCCAAACCTAGGTCATAGGTTCCTAAGGCTTCTAGCCTGTGACACCATGGCCTTGATGGGCTAAAAATTTAGTAGATTATAGAGACACCACTTATCTATTATATTTCCTAAGGAACCCTTCCAATTCCCTATTATAGTGGTGTGGTGTGAATATAAAATCTACTAGTATAACACCATCATATTTAGTGGGGTATCTAAATTAGTACCCTTCTATCCCTGTATGTTGATAATTCAGGGGTAATATTACAATCCCACCTCTTTATTTTCAGTAATCATCATGGCATAACTATTATTTCTATCATCCAGAAGATTTGCATCATGGAATATGATTTATTTTATAAGGTATCTACCTTAGGCATTCTTATTTGCCGTCACTGCAAGTATGGGGTGTGACCTATTGAAGTTGAACAGCACCTTAAGAAAAAGCATGGTATAAAGCATGGCATTGCTACCTAGGTGGCCCAGGCTATTTCTTAATGGGAGGATATCACCTGGGACAGTGCTATCTCCCTACCACATACCCTATCCCACAAGGGGTGGACGTCTGGACGTCCAGACGTTCTAGGGTCGATGGTTTGATTGGTCAGAAATTTAGGGGTTCATGTCCAGTTATTCTAAATGGTTTTACATCCAGTCAGAGTTTATATCATCCATTTCACACACTGAAAATTTGAGAGATTACTCTCCTACATCCATACTATACCCTTCTCATTTTGCTCAATGAGATTCAATCTAGAAAGGATGTTTTAGTGATGTGAAAATACCACTGTATCTACTCCTAAACTTTGGTAGGGTGCTATAGTGCCGCCCCTTACCGCCCTACTAACAGCAAGAGGCTGCAGCCCGCGGCTAATATATGATTTTCTCATGCTCAGGGGTAAATCGAAAGTGCTATATTATTATTTTATCATTAATTCTATCCAAAGGCCTAATATTCATCTCTAATGGAGAATCAAATCTTTGAGAGAGTTCCCACCCTGCGAATTATTATCTGCTGGCAATGCCACCATGGGGTTCAACCCCAGGAGGTGCTCCGGCATCTACAGTCTAAACATCAGATGAAGAGAGGAGATGCTATCACTATTGCAGATGTAATTCAACAATGGGATGATATTGAGCAGGATTCTCAGGCTATCACTATCCCACTGGTATTAGACTATCCTCTACCTATCCTTCCATGCCTGCTAAATGGGTTACTATGCCAGTGAGCATACCCTCAGTGCTAGTATGTGGCTACTAGCCTAGAAACCATGCGGCGCCATTGGCGGACCCATCACCAATGGTCCCAGCAGAATGGCCGGGGTCGGGTCCAGGCCTATAAGAGGGATCAGGGGGCTGTTGAATTACAGCAATCCTTTTAATGTGTTTCATAGCAGCAGGTATTCCCCTCCCGAAAAGGGTCCCACTATATCCATATTCGCTATCCAGATGGGGTCCCCCCACCCCCATCTACGCAGGGCGTGCAGGCTGCGGTGGATGAGGTGGTGCAGGCCTGGGAGCAGGCCCAGGCCCGGGCCAAGGCTGATCAGGCCATCCAGGCCAGCCAGTTAACTGACGCGAACCCCTGGCTGCGCATGACAAGGTGGGCTGACTATCTGCAGGGCATCCAGGCCCATGACCTGCTAGCCTGCGTGGCAGCCCCGGAGGAAGACCCCATGGATGCCACGGAGCAGGGGTTGCAGGTGATCTGGGACACCATGGAGCAGGTGGCCCGGAAGAGCCAGCAGACAGTCCAGCAATGTGGCCAGGCCATCTGGATGGAAGCTGTCCGGTCCGAAAAGGGGCAGACCCCGTACCGGCCCCTGCTAGTATATATGGATGAGACAGCAATCAAGAAGCACGTGCAGCCATGGCAGCAGATATTAGCATTCATTACCCGGACCCAGGCCCCGCACGATTGGGCCAGCCCCCGATATGGGATGACTGCCCGGCAGCGCCAGAAATAGCGGCAGCTGTGGCAGCTAGCTAGCCAGGCCCCAGGTAGCCCCGACCCCCAGGGCAGCCAGGGCAGCCAGGCCACTGTTCCAGGGGACCTGGAGAACCTCGAGGCATGGGTCATGACTGCTATAGAAAAGGCATGCTTAGAATTTTGCATTGAGCTGCTAAACCAGCGCCATCGCAGCCATGAATATGAGAGTGCACTGGTATGCGCCATGGCTGTGCTGGGCCAGGGTGAGGCGGGCTGGCGCGACCCTGAGAGCTACCCCCCGATATTATCCTGCGTGATCAAGGTGGCCCGATTCATGGTGGTGCAGAAGGCCTATCCCATAAGGGTCGGGAACTGTACTAGAGTTCCGTTAGGGTTTTAACTATATTAGGTATAGTAGCTATCTTGGCATGGTACAGTTCCGTTCTTTTCCTTAGGTACAGGGCTGCTACCAAATCAAGATAGAATTTATTGAAATTTTGGTAGCCTTTTAATTCTGGTATAAAGTCTAAGATAGTAAAATTTCAATGGGAAATTCCTTTCTTTGGGTGTGTTATAGCTGCTCCTTTTTTCCAGCCTTATATGATGGGGTTTACTAAGCTGCTGATTAGATAAGGTAAGCATACCAGCTGCATAATTCAGGGGCTTATTCAGTATAAGATTATAATCTTATCATCCTAAATCTGTATCTGAATAGATAAGATCTTTATTCTGAATTAATTTCCTATTATGGAGCATCAGTTCTTCCTAAAATTATCCCAGTTCCCAGTTATTATATGCCGGATATGCCGCCATGGTGTCTGGCCTAGTGAGGTTAGTAGCCATCTACAGGGGAAGAATCATCATCTCCCACAGGCAACCGCGAAGCAGGTTCACAAGGCCATTCAGGGGTGGGATGGCATTGAGCATGATCCCCTAGCTATTCAATGGCCAGCTAGTCTAGCTCAATCAATCCCTGAGCTGGATGAGTACCCAGATGGGTTACTATGCCAGCATGCACCTATGCAATGCCACTATGTCACAAGATCAATCAAAACCATTAAGCGACATTGGCGTGAGCATCATGGGTGGAAGGTCCTATATAAAGGGGGCCGACCTAATCACCATGAGCAGGAACAGGCCCAAACTATGGTCCAACAGGGGTTCAAGGTAGTGACCTGCCAGCGGTTTTTCCCTTCGCGAAAGGGGTCCCACTATATCTGGGTTCGAAGCCCTGAGCCCCTGGCTAGGCCAGCAGGCCCTATCCCACAGGGGGCGGCGACTGTACTTGACACCAAGCTAGGGTTTAGCCCAGAGCGGTTTAGCGGCCGGGGTATGGGGGTAGGGACCAACGAAACCGTCTGGGGTACAATCGTCGCGCCAGATAGAGTCGTATGCATTTCAAATTTTGGCAGGTTACTGGTTAGCTGGTTTCACATAATCTGACCAAATTTCAATTGGGAATTCGATGATTTGCAGCTGTAGTAAGGGTGTGGTTAATGTATGGAATTTTGATGTGGTTTGAGTTGCCGCCAAACAGTGAGAATCTGGAAAGCACTGCCCATGACCACCACCATGGCTCCAGGGGAGGTTGGAGGCAGTTTAAATTTAGCCAGCTCACTGATATACTAGTTCCAAGTAATCCAGCCAAATTTCAGTATCAAAATCAATGATTTGCAGACATGGTGAGGGCATATTTGACCCCCAGGAGTTGGTGTGGTTTGAGTTCCTGCGGATAGAAAAAGCAATGCCCACAAATCAAACATTCAGGGGCTGAATCCCATCATCATTCAGATAATCAGTTAAATAGTATTATATTCATCCAAATGAGCCATTAAGAATGGAACAGCAGTTATTTATTAAGCTTTCCCAGCCACCAGTCATTATCTGCCGGTCCTGCCGCCATGGGGTGTGGCTAGCTGAGGTAGAAAGCCATCTCCGGGGGAAGGCCCATCGATTACCCCAGGCCACTGCAAAGCAGATCCATCAGGACGTCCAGAGCTGGGAGGGTGTGGAGCATGACCCCCATGCTGTGCAATGGCCTAGTCGGATTACCCAG